>NC_056725.1:937323303-937453303 GCF_019279795.1 Protopterus annectens | reverse complement strand
ACCAGACAATATCCCAGGCTGCATTCTACATGAACTACAGAACGAACTGGCACCCCACCTAAGTACCATGTTCAATCATAGCTTCACCTCAGGCTTTGTGCCTGCTGAATGGCGCACAGCAACGGTTATCCCACTCCACAAGGGGGGAGCCACCACGGACCCCGGGAACTACCGCCCCATTAGCCTGACGAGCCTGGTCTGCAAGTCCATGGAACGTATCATCATGGAACTTAAACAAAGACATGGGTAATCTCCAAACTCTGGATCCCACCCAGTTCGGGTTTGTAAAAGCCAGATCATGTCTCCTAAACCTGATAAGACTTTTTTGAAGTATTCACTAAAGCCGTAGACAAGGGTAAGGTGGTTCACACAGCCTATCTAGATCTTGCCAAAGCTTTCAACACCATCCCCCACTCTGGAATTATAGATAAACTCACTAAACTAGGTATAAATCCCTATGTCACAAGATGGGTTGCCAACTGGCTCACTGACAGAACCCACACTGTGAAAGTAGCAGACTCCAAATCCGACTTCAGACCAGTGACAAGTGGAGTACCACAGGGGTCAGTCCTGGGTCCTCTCCTGTTTGGTATCTACCTCTCTGAAGTACATGCTAACACAGAAGGTCTTTGGCTAACGAAGTTCGCAGATGACTGCAAACTAGGAGCCATAATCGAAACTCCTAACGATGTGGACATCCTACAAAAGGGCCTCACTGAGACAGATGCCTGGTGTCAAAGCCATGGCCTCAAGCTCAATGCCAAAAAGTGCATTGTCATCCCCTTTGATAAAAACTCTGTACCCTTGAACTACAACATAGACGGTAGTATACTTAACACCGAAAATGTGATGAGACCTTGGGACACAGGTGGACAGTAGTCTCACCTTTGATAATCACATTGCCACAGTAGTCAGGAAATCCTTCTATGTGGCACACCTCATCACAAAAGGTTTCTCATCCAGAAAAAAAGAGGTCATTGTTCCCCTCTACTCATCACTCATTAGACCCATTATAGAGTACAATGCCCCTTTTGGTGTGTACTTCACAAGACATCTACAACAACTGGAAAGGCCGCAGAAACACCTCACAAAGAGGATTATCGTCCTCAAACAGATGTCCTATGCAGACCGTCTCAAAAAACTCCAGCTTTACTCCGTCGCATATCGCCTACTCAGAGGTGATCTCTGTCTAACATACAAAGCTATGTCAAACCTAGAGCTGTTGGACATGCTCCACTTAAAGAAATCCCAATCCCTCCGAGCAACACGCTCTATGGACCTAAACCTTGTCACCACAATAAACGGAACATGCCAGAGGGATAGATTCCTGTCCCAGAGACTTCCCATACTCTGGAATAAACTACCTATCTATATCAAACAAAGCTCCTCATTAGCACTCTTCAAGAAAAATCTTGATGATTGGATAGGAAATAGGAAATTCACCCCGGGGATCACCTCTGTGGCTCTGCTCGACAGTGGCACAGGAAAATAATTTTCTTGGGTGGCAAAAGCCAGGGTACCTTTTTGGCTGGGCTTGTATAGCACCCAGGGCCGATTGCCTAGTATTTACCTGTGAACCTATGAAAGAATATAGAGAAACACTTGTAATCGGATTAGACATAGAAAAGCCTTTGATTCCCTCAACTGGAAATATGTATTTAAAACTGGCATTATTTGAATTTCTTCCTCCCTTCATCTTATTACTAAAAACATATATATTAATAACTTAGCCTACATTAAATTAAGTCTTTTCACCTCAGAATCTATCCATATAACAAAAGGTACTAAACAAGGATGCCCCCTTTCTCCTATTTTATTTGCTTTGGCTATAGAAATACTTGCAGAAATAATACGCAATAGTCCAAGAATAAAAGAAATATAAGTCTATGACCAGTACATATCTAAAGTAATGCTTTTTGTTGATGATATTTTATTAAACCTATCAAACTCCAGTGAGTCATTAGAAGAGCTAGAAGAAGTAATGGAGACATTTTATAAGATTTCAGGTCTACACTTTAATAGATCAAAATCAAAATTTCTATTTTTAAATAAGCAAATTATGCTGGAACAGTGATCAGGATACACCACGAGAAGTCCAATATTGTCAGAAAAGTTCTTTTATTCCATAAAACTGCAGAAGATGAGCGCTTTCACGTTAGCTTACGCTTCTTCAGATCTACTAACATCATTCTCTAATGCCCTTTTATACAGTTAAAACAGTTCCTAATTATTTCCAATTAAAACCTCATTACATACTTTATCAATCAAGTGTTTAAAGGTACATCACAATTCAACCTTGCTTGATCAGCAGTAAAACATCACTCACTTTAAAAATTGACTAAAGTTAATGCGTTTCATCATTTACATTCAACTTAATAAACACATTCACATATATTTTGTCACTATAACTCAATTTAAGGGTTTTGTACCTAACGTACATTGCCTTTTGTTCATTTATTCATCCTTTACATTTCAATACTTCAAGCGCCAAAAGACATATATTTTAGTAATTGTACTAAACCCTAAAAGGAGTTTTAAAATGTTTTTATTCAGATAAAAAAGTAGAAAGTACATTCTTATTTAATTCTTCTCAACAACTTCTAACATGAACTATACACCTTTGGCATAAAGTGCTTGGAGTTCATTCATTACCTCCTACATCTCTATTCATTAAGCGTCAGTGTAGATAGCGACTGCATTTAGCCCTACAGAAAAACGCTAATCTGGGATGTAATATGTGTAAATATATTACTACTGTTCAGAATTTTGTACACCCTAATGGCCATTTTGAGTTTATTCCAAGAATATATACAGATTGTAATACCACAAATCTGATTTATATGGCCAATTGTACACAGTGTCAAGCGTTCTATGTAGGACTTACAAAAAGGAAATTAAAAGAACGAATGTACAATCATGTGTACGACATTCGCAAACAAAATGAATTAAATGCACTAGCAAAGCATATCAAGGAGAATCCTGATCATGAATTTAGATTCAGGGTTCTACAAACAGTGAAAGATAATGTTAGAATGGGTGATAGGAATAACTATCTACACAAATTAGAACTGGATTGGATTCTTAGAACAGGAGCACACAGGGAACCTGGCATTAATAACTACTTGTCTTTAAAACCAATTTTGAAATAAAGATAATGTTTAAAGCAAGTTAAACAACATCTAATTCCAATAAAACAGATATTATTGATTAGTTTTGGACATTGAAAAATAAGATAATTTATTAATTAATTATTTATTTTATTTCATTTTATTTTATTTTATTTAGTATAGTTTTTACTATATCTACTCAGACATGAAAGTAATATTTATGAATTTTGATTGTAATATATATAGGATGTTTAAGGTTAGTTAAATTTATTTATATTACACCGAATATAATATTACATGAATCTATTAATTTGATCAATTAATAAATAATAAAAAATATAGATTTGTTTGTACAATATTTAACAAGAAGATTACAGTATTTGAATTATTACATAACTCATAATTAATTAATGAATAAAGGATATGTTTAATATAGGTAACTATAAAAAGTTTTTGATGTCCCAATTTATATCTAATATAATATGTTATTCTATTTCTGAAATCCCAGTTAACTGAGGGGAATGCTTTGGATGTACAGCATTAACACGCATAATCGTGATGCACATTATATTGCATATATTGGATTAGCAAGTTGTTTTAACAGTTGCTTTATGCGGATATATGTCCATCGTGCAGAGAAGTTCTGAATAAATATTAGAGTACCTCATTAGCGTTTTTCTGTAGGGCTAAATGCAGTCGCTATCTACACTGACGCTTAATGAATAGAGATGTAGGAGGTAATGAATGAACTCCAAGCACTTTATGCCAAAGGTGTATAGTTCATGTTAGAAGTTGTTGAGAAGAATTAAATAAGAATGTACTTTTTACTTTTTTATTTGAATAAAAATAGAAATATTTAATAACTCTTTTTAGGGTTTAGTACAGTTACTAAAATATTTTTTGGCGCTTGAAGTATTGAAATGTAATGGATGAATAAATGAACAAAAGGTAATGTACGTTAGGTACAAAACCCTTAATTTGAGTTATAGTGACTAAATATATGTGAATGTGTTTATTAAGCTGAATGTAAATGATGAAACTCATTAACTTTTAGTCAATTTTTAAAGTGAGTAATGTTGTACTGTTGATCAAGTAAGGTTGAATTGTGATGTACCTTTAAACACTTGATTGATAAAGTATGTAATGAGGTTTTAATTGGAAATAATTAGGAACTGTTTTAACTGTATAAAAGGGCATTAGAGAATGATGTTAGTAGATCTGAAGAAGCGTGCGTTTAAGCACGTGAAAGCGCTCATCTTCTGCAGTTTTATGGAATAAAAGAACTTTTCTGACAATATTGGACTTCTCGTGGCGTATCCTGATCACTGTTCCAGCATAATTTGAGTATTTTTCGTGTTTTGCAGCAGGATACTTTGGGAGAACTAGCGGTAATTTTGTTGTTTATTTTTAAATAAGAAAAAAAAATACAAGTTATTTAAATCCATCATAGGAAAACAAGAACTTATGCTAAATTATTTCGGAATAGTGTTATGCAAAAATATAAACTAAACAACATTAATAAATTATAAAAACATTATTGAAACAATAAAAATATATATAGAAAAGTGGAACAAAATTATATTAACTTTTGAAGACAGATTGCAATTAGTAAAAATGGTCTTATTGCCAAAAATACTGTATGTTGCATTAGCAATACAGTTAATTCCTGAAAGATGCATTCTTAAAGGAATATACTCATGTTTAATAAAATTTTTATGGTATCCCAAAAAGAATAGAGTTGCTCTAACTCATCACATTAGACCGTGGAAACGAGAAGGATTGAACTTCCCAGAAATAGAAACATATGTAAAAGCATCTGTGCTTAAAACTACAATAGACTGGATAAACCCAAATTATTTTGCCAACTGGAAAGAATTAACGGCTATATTAACAAATTAATTTAATTGTTAAAAATAATTTTAATAGTAGACAAATCAAACAAACCCTGGTACATACTATGCATAAGTATACAATATAATATAATAAAACCTTCCTAAACAACACTGATTAATCATTATATCAATTCCTTTAGGAAACTTATCAATGCAAACATAGATCTAAAACTTTGGTTTGACCTTTTAACCCCATTTACCATCACTAAGAACTTTCCTCACAAAATATATAGGGAAACAACCTCCTGGCAACAAAATAGATTCTTATGCTGGTTTCAATGTGTAAATAAATTAAATGTTTTAAATATGCATATGCTAAAAACTGCTTTACAATATTCCATCACAGGACTGGTTAACCTTACAAAGCATTCTAATGTACACCCAAGATTTATCCAGATTAATAATTCCTCATTTAAAGATATTCCAAATCTAATAAGTTTTCTGTATGCATTTATATATAAGTTGTGAAAAGAAAAATTCCATTTCAAATCTATATAGAGTTAATAACGTACAAAACAATTCCCAAACCATTATAGTGGCAGTTCTTAACAAAAGGTCAGTCATTACAGTTAACAGAAGAAATTAAAACTAACATCTTGCTATCAGTTAATTACACCTCTAACACACAGTACTGGAAAGTATTTAACTGGAAATACTTACAGAGAGCATTTTTAACACCAGATAGAATTAAAAAGATCAGTACTACTACAAATGGTTTTTGCTGGAGGTGTGAAAAGTCAAATCTAGCAGACTGGATTCATATTTTTTTGTGAAGGTACTAAAATTAAATCATATTAGAATGGAATTGATCATTTTTTATAAGCTTTAATACTGAATCCTTTACCTTAACTAAAGTATTGATAATTCTAAATGTAAATGAAGGTCCCTACCTGAATAAGACAAATATGTATTTGTTATGGACAATACTTGCTATATCTAGGAAATGCGTAACCAGAAGGTGGAATTCAAATACACCCCCCGACCTTGGAAGAATTCTACACTTTACTGAAGACTGCATTGATGGCAATAAAAATCAAAGAACTATGAATCTATCCCAGGCCATTGGTAAATAATCCTTGGAAGAAAGTTATATCTTTGTTGGACACTCTGTAATAATCAGTATTGTATCTCTGATAACTGATCTGTTAATTCTATATTTAATAATATACAGTGTATATAATTGAAGGTCAGGCTATTGTAAATATTGCATATAGTTTAAAATGATATTTAAAATATTATGTAAATGTTATTTTAATTGAAAATAAAAAAAATATTTGAGCAAAAAAAAAAAAATAGGCATGTCCCTCCAAAATAGGGACAGCTGAGAGATCTGTGGTCCAGCCTTTGCAAAACCCATAGAACAAGCTCCTTGTGAGTGCTGGATCTTTGTGTTTAATCTTAAGTTCTTTCAGTAAATATATTGGAGTCTGTGTTCCATTTTGGCCATTGGTGACGTGAACACAGGCAGGCCCCATAAAAAAGTGCATCATGGCTTGCAGATGTCTTCTGTAGGTAGTCATAGCTGTTGCTTTAGCTTGTATAAAAGTACTTACAAGTTGCAACTGTACTGCTTAAACAGAAGTTCTAATATTTAGTTCCAGATATTTTTTCTCCAGAATTTGGAACAGCCTTTTGCCATGGATGTTTTGCTTTGTTTTCTGATAATGTAGAGTTTGGCTTATCAGTTTTGGTTAATAACAGACGGCCTGCATCTGTCACCCCTGGGATTCCGGGTACTGGCTAAGGCTCTTGCCCACCCCTATAGTGCCTTTTTTAGGCAATGTTCCAAAGACCAAAATTCAGCTACAAACAAATACAATCTGAGGGTCATGCTGCTCAGTGCTAGAAGTCTAAATCTCAAGATGCACTTGCTCGAAGCTCTCCTCAAAATGGAGAATGTTGACATCTGTGCTGCAATGGAGACCTGATTTAAAGAGGCAGAAAGCACCCCTGCTCTACCAGGTTACAACTCATTCCATATCTTTCGACCCGAGAATATGGATGGAAGCTCCAAAGGCAATGGTGTCTCCATATTCTTAAAGGATATGCACACCTGTAGACTGGTAGCCCAGCACAATGCATCCGAAATACTGCAGGTACAACTAACACTGGGTAAGACGGCGATACAAGTCATAGCCTGCTACAGAACCCCAAACATGTCCCTAGACTCTCACTCCAAGTTCCTAAACACCCTGGAATCTATCAAGGTCCAACGCAGTACTCTCATACTGCATGACTTCAACTACCCTTCCATCAACTGGGAAAACTATTCAAGGACCAATGTACAGGCCCAATGCTTTCTGAAATTTATCAAGTCCAATGTCCTGGACCAGCTCATTCTGACCCTTAATAGAAGAAGCAACATCCTTGATGTGGTTATCACCAGCATGGGAGACTGCTGCTTCACACCTGTAGTCAATTACTCCCTGGTTAAATCTGACCACAAACTGATCACCATGGAAATCTCCATCTCACCTACACCCCCCACCCCCCAGCTAAGGTAACCACCCTGAAAATCTTCTCTAAAGCTGACTTTGGGCTCCTAAAGACAGAAGTGGCTAACTTTTTGGCACCCTTGCCATTGAGAAAGTAGCTGCATGACTGCCGAGTCATACACCAATGCACTGTACGAGCATGTACACAAATCCATGGACCTTGCCATAACAAATAGAACTAAGACGCTCTCTTTCAAAAAAATGGAAGCCAATCTGGTGGACCCCAGCCATCTATAAACTTTACAAAAGAAGGAAGAAACTGTTGCAGAAAAAAATGAAGTCACAAGACTGTAAAACCTCCCTTATCAGTCTCGACAAAAAGCTGAGATACCTTATCAAATCCTCTAAAGCCAGCTATGAAGGCAAAATTGCAGCTGACACCAAAAACAATCACAAAGCCTTTTATACCTATATAAAAAACCTCAAAGGCAATACCCAGATTTGCTTTCACTTATTGCACAGTGGCACCTCCTATACTGAGCCAACATACTGGCCGACAGATTCAGTGCCAACTTTACCCCCCCCCCCCCCAAGGCTCCAAACACAATACCAGAAGAAAGCCTGGTAGCCACCATTTCTGTGGCACAGGAAAAATCTGCATTGTCCAAAGCCAAAAATACAGTGTTCATGGGAGCTGGTAATATTTCTGACTGCATCCTACATGAGCTACAAAATGAACTGGCACCACATCTGTGTGCCCTGTTCAGTCACAGCCTTACCTCAGGCTATGTCCCTAATGAATGGTGCACTGCTACAGTCATCCCGCTGCATAAAGGGGGAGCAGCTACAGACCCTGGGAACTGCCTCCCTATTAGCCTGACGAGTCTGGTATGCAAAGCTGTGGAGCGCATCATCATGGACTGGCTTAACAAATATATAGGCAATCTCCAAACTCTTGACCCCACACAGTTTGGCTTTGTCAAGGGGAGATCCTTCCTGCTGAACCTGGTTGACTTCTGCGAGGCAGTCACCAAGGCTGTGGATGAGGTTAAGGCAGTGCATGCAGCCTACCTCGACCTGGCCAAGGACTTTGATACCATTCCCCACTCAGGTATTAATAAACTCACCAAACTAGGCATCAAATCTTACATCATTAGGTGGGCTGCAAATTGGCTCACAGAAAGGGCCCACAGAGTGAAAGTTACGGATTCCAAGTCAGACTGTCGACCAGTCATGAGTGGGGTCCCACAGGGCTCGGTCCTGGGCCCTCTCCTGTTTGGCATCTACTTGTCAGAAGTCCAGGCCAACACAGAAGGACTCTGGCTGACCAAGTTCACTGATGACTGCAAGCTAGGAGTCATTATCAACTCCCCAAGTGATGCAGACATCCTACAAAAGGGCCTCTCTGAGACCAGTGACTGGTGTTGGAACCATGGCCTGAAGCTTAATGCCAAAAAATGCATTCTCATCCCCTTTGGAAAAAAACTCAGTTCTTATGAAATAACACGTTGATGGAAGCCCAGTGAACACTAAAGGGGCCATAAGAGATCTGAGCACCCAGGTCGGAGAGCCACCTCACCTTCGACCACCACATTGCCACTGTGGTCAGAAAGACCTCTTATGTGGCACATCATATAACCAAAGGTTTCACATCCAGGAAGAAAGAGGTCATAATCCCCCTCTACTCATCCCTCATTAAACCAGTCATTGACTGTAACACCCTGTTTGGCATGTACCTCACTAGACGCATACAACAGAGGGAGAGGCCACAAAAGTACCTCACAAAAACAATCCTAGGCCTTAAACACATCATACATGGACAGACTCAAGAAACTTCAGCTGTTCTCTGTCTATTATCGTCTACGTAGAGGTGATCTCTGCTTGACTTGCAAAGCCATGTCCGACCCAGCCCTACTTGAAATGCTACACCTAAAGAAATCCCAATCCCCCCAACCCCCCCCCTCGTGCTACATGCTCCAGAAATAGCAACCTCATTACCACATTTAACAGAACATGTTGGAGGGACAGGTTCATCCCCCAAAGATTGCCCATACTTTGGAGTAAGCTTCCCATTCATGTCAAGCAGAGCACCTCTTCAAGAGAAATCTTGATGGGTAACAGAAAAGTTCACTCCAGGGATCATTCCAGTTGCCCTATTGGATAGGGGCACTGTAAACTAACATCGGGTGGCACAGTGCCTGGGCAATTTTTGGGGGATAGGCTTGTAAAGGCTCTGGGGCCATTAGCCTAGTACACACCTATGAACAGGAAAAAGACCAGCAGGAAGGTAAACCAGGTCTGCAAAAACCATAGAACAAATGCAACAGATGTATACAGACACTGGAAAAGCTCAATGAAGTAGAAGCTTTTAATATTCCACAATATTCACAAAGCTTTCGGGTATGGCTACCCCTCAGTTTGATAACAAAAGAATACATTTAGCACAATGACTTTAATATATAGTTAACAAAGATCACATGATACAGCCAAGAAAATTCTTGGAGCACACTCATCACAAGCAGAGATAAGCACATTCAAAACATTTGCAAAAAAGTACATACAAACAGAAGTAAAAAATAAAAACATTTAAAACATTTTTAAAGTACATGCTGGGAAATGCATGTGAAAAATGCATTTAAACTGCATATAAAATACTAATAAACCACTAGCTTAAAATATCTTGTTTCCTTATCAGTATAAGTATTATACTAACTTTTGCATTAATTCCAGGTTCTGTGTCAGCTAGCAGGCGTGTAATCCAATTATATTCAGAGACCCCTAAGTTATTATTCAAGTCTGCAAAAGTTAGTATAAAACCTATGCTGAAAGGGCAACAGGATATTTTATGTTAGTGGTTTATTAGTATTTTATATACAGTTTAAATATATTTGTACATGCATTTCCCAAGATGTATTTTAAATGTTTTGTATATGTTTTTATTTTTTATGTCTATTTATATGTACTTTTTTGCAAATGTTTTGAATGCATTTATCTTTGCTTGTAATGAATGTGCGAGCTCTTTAAGAATTTTCGGTACTTGTGTATTATCACAACCACCAGGTTGTAAACGACTTGCTCTGCAGTTGTGCATGGTCGGGATGTTTGGTGATCGCCCTGTAATATTAGAGACATACTTTGTTTATTTGCAATATTAGTGTCAGACATTGTAATATATGGCATGAAACAGAAGCATTACTACTGGATCTAATTGTTAAATAACTCTGGCAGCACGCAGCACATTTGACGAAAACAGATTGCCTCCTGTTAATGAGGGCAACTTCAAAAGGAGAGGGCTTCTTTTTTAAATAATGCATTGAAATCATATCGCATTGCATTACTTTATGTAAAACGTGTTAGGCACAATCCTGCATTGGAGTGACTGTGAAACTTTTGGTTTGGGTATGGAATCTTTTGGGATGTTCATCGTGTTATACTACTGCAGTCATCACCCTTGGGTTATCTGCCGTCAGGCGGTCCCGCAGTCGGCTGAATCCCAAAGTCCTGGTCCGGCGTCGGCCGTCGTCGCTTCTTCCCTGACGTCAGTGCGACAGGGTTTTAAAAGAGGCAGCCAACGACATTTTCTTCAGTCTTTCTTGCCGCGCGGTGCCCAAAGCAGAAGCAGTTCGCAAGTGCCGGTCGGCCAGCTCCTGAGATTTTCGAATCGAATTTCAGCCTGAAGTCTTCTTTAAAGCTAAGTACCCCGTTGGGGAAACTTTTCTTGCCTCAGACCGATGTCAGACAAAGTTAATAATTGTATTTCTTGTGGGAAGCAAATACCTCATAAGGATTTTCATTCTTATTGTACTCCTTGCCTAGGCCCAGACCACAACGTCTCGGGTTGTCGGTTTTGTGCTAGGTTCAACAAAACGTACAATCATGCGTCGGGCAGATTTCACCTGACATTATTTTGGCAGAAAATTTAACTATAGCATGTTGTCGGATCAACCGACATCAGTTATGATTAAAAAACGTAAGGACAAGGACAGGCAGCCAAGACCAGATACCGAGGCCTCAGCAAGGCCTGCCGCCAGTTCTCCGGTTTTCAGTGAGGCGCTTACCCAGCCCCTGACTACCGCAGATTTAGAAATTCCGACGGCCACCCAGACTGACTCAGCTGGGCCTCAGAATCCGGTTCCATCTCTCCCCACGGACGCCAACCCTGACGGCGATCCGGAGATTTTGGACAGGCCTTCGGTTTCTGAAGGTGTTTTCAAACCGACACCTATCTCTGTAAAGTCTTATGCTAAACTTAAAACCCCCTTAAAAGTCAGGAAACCGGGTCCACAGATCCCCCAACAGGCCCCTATGCCTAAAAAACAGATGCTCAAGATGGCTGAGGATTTAATTACCCTTATCAGGGGTTCACAACCCCCTCCTGACAAAAGGCCTTGACTGGAGGAAGATTATCCTTCCTCTGACCAAGCATCCATTTCTTCAGCTAACTCTGAGGACCAGGATTACCCCTTCCCTCCTTATGAAGACACAGATGCTGAGGAGTCCATTCCCTCTGTCTCCCCCCCCTGAGGACTACTCTTTTGGGGAAACTTTACACACCATGAGGGAACACTTCCACTGGGAAGGCCAAGATTACTCTGACTCTAAGAAAAGACTCCATGAGTTTCTTCTTCCACAACATAGACCCCTTGCAATTCCTCCAGTTTTAGATATTTTGGATGATGTTTACACCGAATCTAGTCTAAACCCAGATTCCTTACCTCCTGCACCAGCTAAAACCAGACAGATACTATCGAGTTCCTGATACTCATAAGTTTCTATATAAAAGCCCTGTTGCTGACCCCAAAACCATTTCCCAGGGTCCCAAGGGGGTCCTCTACTGCTAAAAATCCACTGCCTTCTGAAAGAGATTCCAGAGCATTAGAAAGATGGGGGAAGAAAGTGTATACGTCTGCCACTGCCAATTCCACATGCTGAAATACCAGCAGTACTTGATTGCACAGTTAAAGCAGAAAATGATCCCTCAGACAGATGCAGGATTTGCTGCATGCAGCAGAACAGGTGGGAAAGCATACCTTACAGTGTTGTTTTGATTCATTGGAAGCCTCATGTAGAGCAGCTGTCACAGGGTCTGTAATACGTAGACATGCTTGGCTAAAAGAGCAAGCCTTACCAGAACATGTCAAAGTGAAGTTATTGGATGCTCCACTGCAGAAAGATGTGCTTTTTGGTGTCAAAGCAGAGGAAGTTTTAAAGAAAATGGAAGAAAAGGCAAAATCTATACAGACAGTTAAAGATTTTTTACAGGTACAACCTCCTCACTTCAGCAGAAACTGGCCATCAAAAAACTGGTCCTTTCCTGCATCAGACAGACCCCAAAGGGGTAGGTACAGACGCCCAAGGGGCAGAGGCCAGCCACAAGGTTCTTTCAGGCCTAGACAATGGCATACAATAACTCAAAGAGGTGTAGATGAAAGATGTCAACCCTTCAGGAAACAAACACAATGACTTCCCCCTTCGCCTGGGAAGCAAAATTGCCCTGGCAGCTCCTTTGGGAGGAAAACTGGCTCTATTTCCACAAAATTGGTACATCATAACAAAGGACAAATGGGTTCTGGATATTATTACCCAATGCTACAGATTCCATTTTCACACTTTACTACGAATGAGAGGCATGCCAAATCTGCCTCCAAACCAATGGACAGAGGCACAAACGCAAATTTCAGCTCTCCTGGATATGAAAGCAATTCAAAACGTACATACAAAGGAGCAAGGTGAAGGTTTTTACTACTATTTCTAGTACCAAGAAAAGACAAAGCCTGGAGACCCATTTTAGACCTCTCAATTCTAAACACATACCTGGAGGTACCCAAATTCAAAATGCTCACACTACAGCAGCTTCTTCCCATGCTGGGCAAGGAGTCTTGGCTGGTAACGTTGGACCTCAAAGAGGCATACCTGCATGTCCCTATCAGACAAGATTGCAGAAGATACCTCAGATTTTTGGCAGGTACAACGCATTATCAATTCTCTGCATTGCCCTTTGGCTCATCTACTGCACCCAGAGTATTTACGAAATGCCTGGCATCAGTAATTGCATACTGCAGACGAGGAATACAAATTTATCCATATCTGGACGACTGCCTGATCCAAGCGGACAGCAAGGACATTCTATTACAGCATCTGGCATTTGTAATAAAGCTGCTCAATTGCCTAGGGTACACAGTAAACAAAAAGAAGTCAAAGCTAATACCCTCACAACAGATAATATACCTGGGTGCCAGTTTAAATACAACGGCCCAGATGGCTTACCTCACGCCAGACAAACAAAAACAATTGACAGAATACTTCAAAAAGATGGCAACTTTTGCCCAGCTCACTGCAAGGAAAATCCTGCAGGCATTGGGGTACATGGCATCCTGCATTCAACTAATCCCATATGCAAAGCTGCATATGAGGAAATTACAATGGTACCTGAAAAATGTATGGACTCAACACAGGCACAGCCTAGAAACAAGTATACCTCTCATTCCCAGCCTTCAAAAAGAGTTCCTATGGTGGGCTCAAGCATGTCAAATAAACAAGGGTCTTCCTTTTGTCTTACCTCCAGCAAACCAAACTATGACAACAGATTCTTCAGACTACACCTGGGGAGCACACATGGCAGGACAGTGCATACAGGGCGAATGATCCACAAAACAAATGCATCTACACATTAACCAAAAGGAGATGCTTGCTGTGCAAAATGCACTGACAGCCTTCAAGGACCTCTTGCATCCAGGACAACTACTAATAAGGACAGACAACACCACAGTTATGTGGTACATAAACAGGGAGGAACACACTCCTACCGTTTATGCAGACAGGCAATGACCTTGTGGAACACAGCATTGACTTACCAAGTGCAACTGCAAGCACAATTCCTGCCAGGAAAAGAAAACATATTGGTGGACGAATTAAGCAGAAATATGGCAGATCCTCACGAGTGGAGACTACACCCACAAGTATTTTCAATGATAACTCAAAGGTGGGGATGCCCAGACATAGATCTATTTGCCTCCCCCAACAACTGCCAACTACAGAAATTTTGCACAAGGACTTATCATTCTCTAGCCTGGAAAGTGGACGCCCTATCATTCAGTTGGACAACATTGACAGTCTATGCCTTCCCACCACTACCTCTATTGACCAAAGTATTACTGAAAATCAGATCAGAGAAACCACAGATGATCCTCATTGCTCCGGACTGGCCACGTCAACACTGGTACCCATTACTAAGGAACCTGGCTCACAGCCCTCCATGGATCTTACCGCAATTCCCACTTCTGTTGACCCAGCAAAACTCTCAGATCCTTTACAGTCAGCTCAGGACTTTAAATTTAGCTGCATGGAGGATACCTTGAATTCTCAATCATTACTTCTCTCAAAGGACGTCCTGAATGTCATTTTGGAGGCCAGGAGGCCCAGCACCAGAAAAACTTACTCAGACAAATGGAAAGGATTTTGTGCATGGAACCAGGCTAAAAGTCAAAATCCTAGGACACCAAATATTCCACAAATCCTGCAATACCTAACTGAGATGCTACACAAAGGCTTTTCTTTCTCATCTGTTAAGATCCATGCTTCAGCCATTTCAGCTCAATGTAATACGGATCCTCCCATATTCTCTCACCCTTTACTAAGGCAGTTTCTCAGAGGGGCTAAAAATATAAGACCCCCCCCCAGAAAACCCCCAACGCCAGCTTGGGACCTCAACTTTGTTTTAGAAAAATTAACACTGCCTCCTTTCGAACCAGCATTCTCAGCAGAATTACAATACTTGTCATGGAAAACAGCTCTATTGCTGACTATCACTTCAGCACACAGGGTCTCAGAACTACAGGCACTTATGGCAGTGGAACCTTTCATCATTTTCCATCAGGACAGAGTCTCTTTACGAACTAACCCTACCTTTATGCCAAAGGTAGTATCCAGTGTGGCTTTGAATCAGACCATTCATTTACCCACCTTTTATCCAAACCCCCAGAATAAAGGAGAAAGACTCCTTCACTCTTTGGACATTCACAGACAGCTACATTACTATTTAGATAAGACAAAGACCTTCAGAAAAACTGACCAGCTGTTTGTATCATATGCTGCAGGTTCACAAGGAAAGGCTGTTTCAAAACAGACCATCTCCAAATGGATAGCACATTGTATCAGCTTTTGCTACTCACACCATGGGAAAGCAGTGCCTGATAATATTAGGTCCCATTCTACCAGGGCTACAGCAACCTCAGCAGCCTTTCTCAGGGGGGTTCCAACCAAGGACATTCTGGAGGCAGCTACTTGGGGAGTTCAGTGCACACCTTTACCAAGCACTACCACCTTCCATTATACTCAAAGACCAGAGCTGGTTTTGCCACTGCAGATCTGCAGGGCATCCTAGCTTCGCCTAACCCAGTTTAGTGCCAGCCACCCATCCATAGCTTTGGGATTCAACCCAAGTGTGATGACTGCAGCAGTATAACACGATGAACATAGTACAGTTTTGCACCTACCATAAATGTAGATGTTCGAGTGTATATACTGCTGCAGTCCAGGTTACCCTCCCACCATCCCCTCTACATACCAGGATGTAAGTTATAACTCCATGTGCATCAATCAACTGGATGCTTGTCTATATGGTGTATTTGCTTACAACTACTACTTTTGTTTATCTACTAAGGTATTTTTGCATAGTTATTTGTATTGCCTTCCTAGTTGGGGGCACCTGACATCTGGGGCAAGAAAAACTGAAGAAAATGACGTTGGCTGCCTCTTCACACTGACGTCAGGGAAGAAGCGACGACAACCGACGCCGGACCAGGACTTTGGGATTCCGCCAACTGCGGGACCGCCTGACGGCAGATAACCCAAGTGTGATGACTGCAGCAGTATATACACTCGAACATCTACATTTATGGTAGGCACAAAACTGTACTTTTGTTTGTGTCGTCGCCTAAATGAAATTTCGCAGTAATGTGTTTTAACCTAGTGATATTGCATTCACAAACATCTGTTTTATGTCTGTGATGATTTTTTCATGAGTATGTGGGGCTCTTTTGCAGTCTGCATACATGTATCGCCCTTTGGATGGTGTGACTGCTTATGATTATCATGCTGTACTATAGTCTATACTTGAATTACAAGTGGGCATGCATGAACAGACTTTGGTGAGCGAAAACCGATCACGACTGTGTGTATTACTCCTTCATACCGGAGCATATTCACAGCTTCCCTATTTTAAAGTGCTTCCAGCAGACAATTTATATGTGAGGGGCATTTAAAACATACCTCCCATGTGTACCTCATTATGATGAGTGTTCCTCATTGTGATTATTAAAAGGTCAGTGTTCCTCAAGTTCCAGATTGAAAATTTCTGTCACATGTTCAGTGTGTTAAGACTTTGGATATCCATGGTAAATAGTTCTGAAACGTTGGAAGGGGGAAAATCAGTCGTAAACCATTGACATCCAGCTCACACCATACCGCTGTAGCAGATTTACTTACTCTCATGCTGTCTACCCATCCCGAGCACGCACAACTGTAGAATGAGTTGTTTAGAAACTTGGTGGTTGCGATAATACGCAAGTACCAAATTTTCTTGGCTGTGTCATGTGATCTTGTTAATTAACTATATATTGAAGTCATTGTGCAAATATAGTTTTTTTTTGTTACCACACTGAAGAAGGATAGCCATACCAGAAAACGTTGTGAATATTGCGGAATATTAAAAGGTTCTACTTCATTGAGCATTTTCAGTGTCCGTATACATCTGTTGGATTTATCAGTTTTGGTTCACATTAGGAAGCTGTTGCTAGCCAGTTTGTTTGAGTTGTGGCCATTGCAGGGCTGATACTGTTTGCAAGACATTCTTTTTATCATGTAGCAGTGGCTTACGTTTCATGCTGATTAATCACTTTACAACAAATGTCATGCTTCACTCAGTCTTGGCCTTTAATGTAAATTGCAGCAGTGGTTTTCATGTTGTCTGAGTACCATATATTTGATGTTTAACAGTTATAGTGTATTGATACCAATTCAGAGGGTACACAGTTGCCATAGTAACATTTTTATCAGGAAATGTTGCTAGATATGAAATTGTAAACTAAAATAAATGCATTGTGTCCTTCAGCTGATAACTTCATTGTGAATTGATATTGAGGGAGTGGGACAGGCAGTATTGAATTTGTCATTTTAACAGTAAAGTAATCTTGTCAGAAACCTGCCTTTTAGACTTTTATTAGCAGTAAATGCTAGAGCCTTTATAGAAAGCCTCATTTTCTGTATAGTGCTTAATTCCAAACTTGATGCCTGTTGGTAATATTTCTAGCTTTCAGTCACTTATTACTCTGAAGTGATAGTTGAGTAATCCAGAGGTAATTAAATGTACGGAGCTTGACTCAAAAGGTCAAAGTTAAAGCAGGTTGAAGGCTGCAACTGATCTGTAACATTCCACCTGAATCACAGCCTTAATGATTTGCAGAGAGTGCTTCTAATGGAACCCTTATGAATTATCCTGAGTTTTCTCACTCATTGTGAAAATCATCTGCAGCAGCCTAACATTGTGGTGATTTCAGGCTAGTTATGTGTCAGTTTTACTGATATTTCTCTTACATCTACCAGGTGTTTTGAACCCAACTTTTCTTCCTAATCCTAGAACATTCCTTTTGTCTCTTTGGTCCCCCTGTGCCCTGTACTTTTCATTAATAGTAATGCTTACCCTTTGTAATGTAGAATCCAAGTATGTCCCTGTAAAGGTCCCAAATGTTTCTAACAAAAGTCCTAAGTCTTTCAGCTACCCCGACAGGTTATCACAGCTCTCCATTATATACCCTGTAACATGCACAGTGACCTGAAAGACTCTGTCTTATTTGATCTCCTATTTCTTTGCAAAACCAGTGGCTCTACAAACACCTTCACTAAGGATCTAAATCTACACCAGCAAATAAACAAGACACCTTGAAAGAGAAAGGTTCCTGATGCAAAGTATTCCCAGACTCTGGAATAGATTACAACTACAGCTCAAACAAAAGTACTATTTTGGCTGCCTTTAAGGCTGCTGTTGATCGCTGGATGGGTAGACACAGGTTTACACCAGGGTTATCATGTACAGCTCTGCTTGATTTGGGAGGTGAGCACTGTTAAGTGCTTCAAAAGAGTCTGCATAAAGCTGTATATGGCTAAGGATATTGCAGTCCCCTTGTTCGCTTGCTAGTATTTTCCTGTGTTTCTGCATTTCTTAACTAATTCCTTTTAGTGGAGCTCTGGAGTTTGCAGTGCACTCCCCATGGATAGAGCCTAAGTTTTTTTATAGAATAAAATTATGTCCTCACATTTCAAACAAATGTTCATATCTCCGGAACCATAAGGATTATGAAAGAAATATAAATGGCAAACTCATCACGAACTGTTTTTATAGTGGTAGCATTCTTTAGGTTCATAGGTAGGTACTAGGCTATCGGCCCAAGGGCCTATGCAAGCCTAGCCAACAAGGCTCCCCTGGCTTACGCCACCCAAGAAAGTTATTTTCCTGTGCCACTGACGAGCAGTCACCTTGTGTGATTGTGACAAATTTTCAGTGGAGTGATTAATCAGCATGAAACGTAAGCCACTGATAAGTAGGTTCTAGGTCTTACAGGATTTTGTAAGTCATAGAACACAGTAACTATAAAGTTTGTAATGTTTTGTAAACAAATACCAATATTGCAGCAACCAGTCAAGTTGAATGCATGCCGTCATCAGCATTTGGTTCATCTAAGTGAGTGCTCTCATATGAGGTGAAACAGTTCTGCCTGTGTTACTTGGTTGTTGAGATATTTAGAAAAAAAACATTACCTTTATAATAATATGAATAAATATTCTATGAACAATAATTAATATATCATTACCCACACAATACAAAGGCCCAGTATCAAAGCAGTTGTGTGTGTTTATTTTTTATGTAACATTTGTTTACTGGGAAAGTCCAACTTGGAACGAGCAAATTTTCAGTGGAGGCCCAGGAGAAATGCTCCAGATGCATGTGTTTGCCATTGTGTAAGCTTTAAGCTAAAATCTTTTAATACTTTGTATGTAGTATGGTTTTGGAACTATTGATGCATGTATGAGCAAACAATACTTGATGCCTGCAGGCATCAGTAGGATGTAACTGCAGAAACAGATGGAGGTGTCACTCAGCTGTAATGAGTTAAGGTTACAGATCTGTCTTGTTTTCTGGTTAAATGTTTTATATTTCTACATGTCTGACATCTTCCTACCTTGTATCTTCAGCAGTTTTATGTAAATAAAAACATTATTGCATATCCCTTTCTCAGCTTTCTGTTTTTCTTTCAGATCTCTCTCTCCCCGTCTTTCATTTTCCTTGCCAAACTGTCCATATCTTTAGGTAAACTTGGTAAGAGTTATCTTATCTAGTTGTCCTTGGTTATTGTCTGCGTGTCCCCCATTGTCCATTATTTTTGTTGTGGGAGCACTGAGGTTGCACTTCTAACTTTGAGAAAATGACATCTTCATTCAGCACCTTTCTGACAAAAGTAAGGTCCTTAAAGTGTTAAGAAAGCATCTTTCAGAGTTTAACTCTAGTCTCACATCATAGCATAACAGCTGCCACCACAGAATAACTTCCAAGGCCATCTATAACGTTAAATGCTGTTATAACTGTCAGACAGTGTAGCAGGTGAAGTGTCTAACTGCGTTTTAAAGACATCTGTTCTTCACAGAGATCCTTCACTTGTACCTGCTGTCTGTGTGGCGGTACTAAGTATTTTACAGATTTAAAATTTGAAAACCACTTGACTGTTACACTTTTTAATAGATAAAAGCACCATACACACAGTTATGTTTCAGTCTGTCCAATCGTAACTCTTGTATGTGCTGCCATCATGAATGTCACTGTTAGTCTCTTGATCTTCTCTTTGCTCCACTCTCGAGATAAATTTGAGTCCATGTATTAAACACACAAGTTGGTTTTGATGGGAGACCCAAATCTAATGGTCTGGGATGCCAAATAATTCCTGCTTAAATGTTTTGTTTTTTACCACTTCTATATGCTGATAGAGCTTAATACCTCCCACTCATTATTTGACCATACCTTTTCTTTTGTAAAACCCACTTGCTTGTCCTCTATGTACATTAGAAGTAACCTTTGCATTTTTGCTAATAATTTGGACTGGGTCTTGACATCTATACTTATTACTGATATGAGTCATAAAAGCTCATATGTCTGATAACTCCGCCACACTTTTTTGGGGGTATCAGTATAATTTTTACTTTCTAGACTGTTTTCAATAGAATCTCTCCTCTTTCCAGTTTAAAGATCCCACAGCTAATTCAGATTCTGTTTTCCACACCACTAGCTTGACTAATTCAATGGGCAGCCCATATTTTCACCAGATTTTCTGTTTGCAATCTTTCATGGCTGCACTTATCATATTTTGGCTTATCTAGCCTTCTCCATTTTGTCTTCTGTTAATTTTCCTCCTGCCTTTTAATGTCTGCCTTGGACAAAATGGATTTCTTACTCTATCTCCATCTCTTCTGCTATTTTTCCATCTATCTTATTCACTTGTGTTGCAGTGCATCCTCTCTGCTGCCAATGTTCACTAGAAGTCCTTTCTGTATTTTTTAATGTTTTGGCAAATTCCAGTCCTTCCAAGACTTAAATTCACAACTGTCAAACCATTATTTAAAGTGAAAACCCAAATCACATACCCCACCATCAATTACTTTATTATAATAATTAAATAGAAACACTTCTTAAAATGTAAAGTCAAAACATCCCAAAAAAATTCTATTTTTCTTTATTTTACTTGGTTTGTCCTACTGTGTGTAGTCAAAAACCCTGTTTTTAGTGGCAGCTTATGGTAAAAAGCTCCAACATATTGTAAACATAAACACGTTTGTCTGGCAGTTGGCCTAAAAGATTAAGGAGTTGTTAAGCTGTTTCTTGTGTCCAGTGGTGCAGGGCTTGATTCCCTCCACCTCCATTGCTTAACCATGTGACTCTGAACAAGTCACTTAAAAAGACTCCTTTCCTGAGCTCATTCTGGAAAAGGTTCATGTAGATCAGTGCTCTCCCCTAAAAAAAAAAAAAATAAAATAAAAACATTTAAACTTTCATAATTTCATGAACAGTCATTAAATAATGTACATTAACAAATGCATTTACATTTGCTAATTAGATTGCATTCATGTGAAATAAAGGTAAAAGGTACTTACATGTTTAGTAGATGTTGAACATTAAGCGTGTGAAGAGCTGTATTTATTGGGTTTGTCAAACAGATAATCAATGTTAGAAACTCAAAGAAATGGATGTGAGTGAAGGAGCTTGGTAGTGTAGAAATTAATGGTGCTGTTAAAAGGAGGAGGGGTATTAAGCATTGTATATGGCTGTTTTAATGTTTCTTTGAGAAGTATAGAGGTAGGGTGGCAATCAGTGTCATAAAATTATGTATATCGCTCAGAGATGTAAGTAAAACTATTCAGGTAATGGTGAAGTCTCTCTGTGGGGCATAAGATTCTGAATGAAGAGAATTCGTGTGACAATATGGCAAGCTGAAAAAAACAGTGGCATTTATCCTGGAGATCTACAAGAGCAGATCAGTTTTTTAATAGGTGAAGCTTTCGTAGTGTTTCAAATGAGTTTATATTATAAGTGGATTTTAGTGGTAGTGGGATGTGGAGTCCACCTCCATTGTTAAACAATTTGGTTATAGCACTAAGTGATTTTACTCTAGCGTGTACAATTCTTTTGGGGGAGTAGTATTAATTTGTTATGGGCTGGACAGATGTTCTTCGTGTTTCACTGTTGCAGTCATCACACTTGGGTTATCTGCCTGCAGGTAGCCCTCAGTCGGCCCGAATACCATAGACTTAGTATTTCTGCGTTGGATGCTGCCGCTCCAGGACTGACGTCCAGTCATCAGGGGTATAAAAACAGGCAGCCGATGCCATTACATCAGTCTTTCTTGCTGAGGAGCCCGAAGCAGAAGCAGTTTGCAAGTGCCAGTCAGCTGCTACCTGAATTTTTGTTTACGAATTGAATAATCCTGAAGTCTTCTAAAGCTAAGTACCCCATTGGGGATCCTTTTTTCTTGCTCTAACCGATGTCAGAAAAAGTTAACAATTGTCTTGCCTGTGGAAAGCAAGTACCACACAGAGATTTTTATTCTTACTGTGTCACTTGTTTAGGCCCAGGCCATGACGTACCTCGCTGTCGTTTTTTTGCCTTGCTAAACACCAGAACCATTCGTCGTCAGGCTCTCATTGTCGCTAAATTCTTTCGTTCTGTATATCCATATTCCGAAATGGCTTCGGTAAGCCATCTGACTACCGATATTCTGAAAAAATGTAAGGATAAAGACAGACTGCGTAGGTCCAAAGCTGACGACAATGCTTCCGTTAAGCTAGTCACCAGTTCGCTGGTACTCAGTGAGGTGCTTTTGCAGCCCTTGATGCCCGCTTCAGTGGATTTGCAGGCCTCTACCGAGACCCATTCAGAGTCCAGTATGCCACAAAACTCTTCTTCGACTATGGAACCTACAGATGTCTCTACCTTGGATGGGTCCAGAGCCGCTGTGCAGGCACCAGCTTCTGAGGCAGTTCTTCCCTCAACCGATGACTTCTTTATCTAAAACTATCAAGTTTCTTAGGCCTAGAGTACGCGCTATGCCTAGAAAACCGACGACCAAAGTGCATGCACCTACTCCCATGCCACAATGACAAATGCTTAAAATGGCAGAAAAACATATTACGCTGGTTAGGGGAAGTCAGTTTTCGACTCCTAAGAGGAAAAGAGCCCAGTCTCCTGCAGCTTCAACAGACCAGGAGTCCGATGACTCTTGAGGTATCTGATTATGAAGACATGCCCGTATCTGCTTATGAGGATTCAGATTCAGAGGAATCCATTCCCTCTGCCTCCCCTCCAGAGTATTTTTCTTTTGATGAAACCTTTTACTAACTAAAGAATTTCCCAAGACTATCATCCCAGTCAGAAAGAGAGAAACCTCAGAGATTTTGTTTGCCACAGGCTTAGCAATACCCCCTGTCCTGGAAGTTGTTGATGTTTTTGTGGAATCCAGTCTTACTCCTGATACTTTACCTCCTGCCCCTAGGAAACCAGACAGGTACTACAGAATAACTGACACTCACAAATTTCTTTTAAAGAATCCTACTGCTGACCCAGAGATCATTTCCCAGGGGCCTAAAGGTATCAAGGCAACTACAGCCAAGAATCCCACCACTTCAGACAGGGATTCCAGAGCTTTGGACAGATGGGGTAAGAAGGTATGTACCTCTGGAACTCTTGCTATTAGGGCATTGAATTGTCAGTTTCCCATGCTGAAGTACCAGCAACATATTATGGAACTTATTAAACAAAAAGTGGGTACCTACAGACTGTGCAGAAAATAAAGAATTGCAGGAGCTTATGCACTCTGCAAGCCAAGTTAGCAAGCATACTTTGCAGTGTGGCTTTGACGCCCTATAAGCATCTTGCCGGGCAGCAGTCCACTGGTTCTGTACTAAGAAAACATGCTTGGCTCAAGGAGCAGACTTTGCCAGACCATGTCAAATCAAAGTTACTAGACGCTCCTTTGAACAAGGACAGTTTGTTTGGCACCAAAGCAGAAGAGGTTCTTAAAAAGATGGAAGAAAAAGTTAAGTCTGTGCAGACTGTTGAAGAATTCTTACAAGTGCAACCCCCCAGATTCAGTAGGCCTTGCCCTTCCAAACACTGGTCCTTTCCAGCCCCCTCCAGGCCATCTCAAGCCAGACCCAGGGGAAACAGACCACCCAGACTACAGTCTCAGGGTATGCAGAGATCTAAGCAATGGAGTGCCCCCACCCCAAAGCAGGGAGTGGTAAGCCACCTCCATACGGAAAAAATTCACAATAACTTCTCTACTCCACTCCCCATCCCTGCCTAATTGCTGGTGCCCCTAGGAGGAAAACTTGCCCTTCATGAAAAAAACTGGATGTCCATCACACAAGACCAATGGGTCCTCAACATTGTATCCTAGGGGTACAAATTTTTCTTCCACTCACTGCCAACCCCAAGAGGGTTCCCAGACCTTCCTCCAAACCAGTGGGCAGAGGCTCAAGGCCAAGTTCTTTCCCTTTTCTCCATCAGAGCTATTCAGCCAGTTCCAGTAGAACAGATAGGTCAAGGATTCTATTCCAGACTCTTCCTGGTACCCAGAAAAGAGGGCTCTTGGCGTCCAATCCTGGATCTTTCAATTCTCAACACCTTCATGGTAGTACCAAAATTCAAAGTGCTTACCCTGCAACAGCTTCTACCTATGCTAGCCAAGGATGCCTGGTTAGTCTTAAAAGAAGCCTATCTGCACATCCCTGTAAGGGAGTCATGCAGGAAGTATCTACATTTCAGGGCCAGATCTATACATTATCAGTTCTCTGCACTTCCCTTTGGCTTATCCACTGCGCCCAGAGTATTCACAAAATGCCTGGCTCCAGACATTGCTTACTGCAGGCAGAGAAATATCCAAATTTTCCTGTACTTGGACGACTGCCTGATTCAGGCAGACAGTCAGGATTTGCTGTTGCAGCACCTGACATTTGTGAAAAACCTTCACTTCCTTGGGGTACAGCATCAATGAAAAGAAATCAAAACTGGTACGCAGTCAAAAGATTGTATTCCTAGGAGCAGGCTTGGACACAGCATCCCAGATGGTATTCCTCACTCTTCAAGCAAGTGGCCACCAGAACCCACATATCTGCAAGAAAAATACTGCAGGCCCTAGGGATCATGGCCTCATGTATACTGCTAATTCCATATGCAAGACTGCATATGAGGAAACTTCAGTGGTACTTAAAAAGTCTTTGGTGCTAACATTCTCAGGACCTGGAAACAGTCATTCCTATCATACCCTGTCTAAGGACAGAGTTCCTGTGGTGGGCAGAAGCATGCAACCACATCAAGGGACTGCCCTTTACTCAACCCCATGCCGCCCAGACCCTAACCACAGACGCATCAGAGTATGCCTGGGGAGAACACATGGGTGACAAATGCATTCAGGGCCACTGGAGCCCAGACAAATTCATCTGTACATCAACCAAAAAGAGATGTTAGCTGTGAAGAACGCCCTGACAGTTTCAGATCCCTACTCTTTCCAGGACAACTTCTAATAAAAACAGACAACACCACAGTTATTTGATACATCATCAAGCAGAGGGGGAACCCACTCTTACCCACTCTGCAGGTTAGCCATGGCCTTGTGGAACACGGCCTTGGACATGCAAGTCCATCTGCAAGCTCAATTCCTGCCAGGCAAACAAAACTCACTGGCAGACTTAGGCAGAAATCCCGTAGACCCACACAAGTGTCAATTGGAGCCCAGTACCTTCAACCTTCTTATTCAGAAATGGGGGACCCCAGAGGTGGATCTCTTTGCCTTCCCCTACAACCACCAGCTCAGCAAATTCTGCACCAGGAACCCTCACAGCAGGGCCTGGAAAGTGAATGCCCTTTCTTTTCACTGGGTAAATCTCTCAATCTATGCCTTTCCCCCTTTGCCCCTTCTCTCAAGAGTATTACTCAAGATAAGACAGGACAGACCAAGGGCAATTCTGATTGCCCTGCACACTGGTGCCCACTCCGCAGCCCGTCACCGGTGCCACCCTGGCACCTACAACAGAACCCGACCCTGCTCTCTCACCAGGAGGGACAGATTTTGCATCCGCAACTGCAAACCCTAAATCTTGAAGTCTGGCTTTTTCCTTGAATTCTCCCCAACAACCCTAAGCAATTAGGTGCTGGACGTCATTCTTGAAGCCAGAAGACTCAGTACAAGAAAAGCGTATGCTGATAAGTGGAAAAGGTACTGCTCCTGGATTCAATCTAAAGGAGAGGACACAACTCTGCCCTCCCTTCCTCTAATCCTGGATTACTTAGCAGCTCTACTCCACAGAGGCCTGTCCTTCTCCTCCATTAAGATAGATGGCTCAGCCATTTCGGCTCATTACAACATGGAGCCACCTCTCTTCTCGCACCCTCTTATCAAACAGTTCCTGAGAGGGGCAAACAACTTAAGGCTGCCTAGGAGAGCACCCACCCCTGCTTGGGACCTTAACTTTGCACTGGAAAAGCTCACGCTTCCCCCTTTTGAACCTGCAGTGTAGCAAAGTTAAAATTCCTCTCTTGGAAAACAGCTTTGCTTCTGGCCATCACTTCAGCTAGAAGAGTGTCTGAGCTAAAAGCACTTATGGCTGTGGAACCCTTCATTATTTTCCATGCTGACAGGGTTTCCCGCAGGACTAACCCTTCCTTTATGCCTAAAGTGTCCAGCCTGGCTCTAAACCAATCCTTCCATTTGCCAACTTTCTTCCCTAATTCTCAGAATAAAGGGGAAAGGATCCTGCGCTTCTTGGATGTGCACAGACAGCTCATGTTCTACCTTGATAGGACTAAGCCCTTCAGAAAATCTGACCAGTTACTAGTCAGCTTTGCAACAAGGGCAGAGGGCAAGGTAATTTCAAAACAGTTTACAAATGGATAGCACACTGCATCCATTTCTGCTACAAGTACCATGGGAAACCAGCCCCTCAGGGAGTCAGAACACATTGCTCTAGGGCAACTTCTACCTCTACAGCATTTCTCAGGGGAGTCACTACCAGGGACATCCTGGAAGCTGCTACCTGGAGTTCTGTACACACCTTCATCAAGCATTACCACCTGCCTATCTTTTCCAAATCCAGGGCAGGTTTTGAAACAGCAGTCCTGCAAGGCATACTAGCCAGCCCTAACTCCTTCTTGACTGCCTCCACCTTTCTTCAGCTTTGGGAATCCACCCAAATGTGATGACTGCAACAGTGAAACAGGAAGAACGTAGTACAGTTGTGTACACTTAACATAAATGTAGATGTTCGAGTGTATTCACTGTTGCAGTCCTGGTTTCCCTCCCTCCAGCCCCCTGGTTTCTCTCTCTCCTCTTTATGGCTATTACTCACCCCTTTCAGGGGTATTGGTATTTACTTTGTACTGGTGATGTTTTCCCCACCATAATGTAGCTCCCTATTTGGGGGGACTCCTGATATTTGGGGCAAGAAAAACTGATGTAATGGTGTCGGCTGCCTGTTTTTATACCCCTGATGACCTGACGTCAGTCCTGGAGCGACAGCATCCGATGCAGAAATACTAAGTCTCTGGTATTTGGGCCGACTGAGGGCTACCTGCAGGCAGATAACCCAAGTGTGATGATTGCAACAGTGAATACACTTGAACATCTACATTTATGTAAGTGTAAACAACTGTATTTTTCTGGCTTATAGAGAAGACTGTGAATTGTAGTTAGCTGAGGAACAGCTAGGTGATGTCTTAGTACTAATAAGTTTATTTCTGAGTGTGCTAGGAAGTGGTGTGTTCTATTGTTATAGTTTCCTGCAACTTTGGCTATTTTATTATAACATTGCTCAAGCTTGGTCAGTTGAGAAGTGAAGGTTAGTGAAGATTGGGGCAGCATAAAAGAGAAATGGCAGAAAATTAAAGGCTGTACCATCTCAGGGAGGTAGTTTTTTTTTTTTATTTTACTCTATTATGTAACTAGTTTTTGATGATTTTTTTAATCACGTGATACATGTTTAAATTTCATTTGGACATTGATGATGACACCTAGTTATTATGTCTGGTTTACCTAATCTGTCATGGTGTTAGCATATGAGATAATTAATTGTGCCATGTTGGTAGAGATGTGATTTGGGGTAAAGAAGAGTAATTTTTTTATTTTAGGGTTTAGAAGTAGTTGTGAATTGTTGAAACATGAAACAAAAAGCCAGAACCAAACTGAGAAAAACAAAAGCTGACGACTGCAGTAAAATCCAAGTGATTTATTAGGAAGTTGTTAGCGCTTTCATGCACATAAGTCAAGTGCACTTCTTCAGACAACATTACAAAAAAGAACACTGATTTTATATAGACCATAATTAGGAATCCATTGAAATCAGCTGATTCTTATTAACTTTTAAAGAACCATTCCATTAAAAAGCCTGCCATTTAAATATTCTTAAATATTTAAACATAAAATATATGTACTTATTACTATTATAAACAAAGGTATACAAGAAAATTTTAATATACAAAATGATTCATTACATTCAATTATAAATACAAAAAGCTACTTAAAAAATCTCACTAAAAATAATATATATGTATGTGTACCATAGCATATAAATATATGGAACAGAACAACAACTTTTTTGGAACAAATCAAATTATTTAAAGTTCCAAAGCTTTCAGCTTAAGTAAACATTTGATGGAGCAGACATCCTTGATGCCTGGATAAACATAGGCATTAGTTTTTAGCTGCCACCAAAGTTCCTGCTCTTCTAACTTTAGATGCCATGGGCTGCCCCTGGGATTCTTGAATACTTGTTGCACCACCATAAATTTAAAACTATGTGAGTTAAATTCAAGAATGTGTTTGGCCAAGGCGTTAGTGTTTCTACCTTTTATTATGGCGTAAACATGTTCGTAAATTCTTTGTTTTAAATGTCGTTCAGTTTTGCCAAAATAAAATGTAGGGCAAGACTGACAGGTAGCAATATAAACCACACTTAACAAAAAAACAGAACCAAACTGAGAAAAACAAAAGCTGACGACTGCAGTAAAATCCAAGGTGTCTGCTCCATCAAATGTTTACTTAAGCTGAAAACTTTGGAACATTAAATAATTTGATTTGTTCCAAAAAAGTTGTTCTTTTCCATATATTTATATGCTATGGTACACATACATATATATATATATATTTTAGTGAGATTTTTTAAGTAGCTTTTTGTATTTATAATTGAATGTAATGAATCATTTTGTATATTAAAATTTTCTTGTATACCTTTGTTTATAATAGTAATAAGTACATATATTTTATGTTTAAATATTTAAGAATATTTAAATGGCAGGCTTTTTAATGGAATGGTTCTTTAAAAGTTAATAAGAATCAGCTGATTGCAATGGATTCCTAATTATGGTCTATATATAATCAGTGTTCTTTTTTGTAATGTTGTCTGAAGAAGTGCACTTGACTTATGTGCATGAAAGCGCTAACAACTTCCTAATAAATCATTTGGATTTTACTGCAGTCGTCAGCAATTGTTGAAACATGCTTTAATTGATAAGAAAGATTGCTGTGTAAGGTGCTGGAGTTAAAGACAGAGTTTCGGCAGAGCAGGTTAGAGTCAAATCATTAGTGTATTGATTTAGGATAGACTCTTGTAGCAATGTAGAAGTGCAGATGAATATGTGAAGTATAGGGCCTAGTATAGATCCTTGTGGGACACCAGTAGTTACTGTCACGAAAGTGCAGAAACTTTTATGTTTCACTGCTTTTGTTATGTTTTAGTGATGGTTGAGGAACCTTTGCAGTGAAGAGTTGGTAAGCTCTAAGGATAATGGATTCTGTGTAGGTTTCTAGTGGGAAAACAGTATCAGAAGCTTTTGATAAGTCAATGAAGATGGTGAAGACTAAGCTTTGGGCATTAATGTTGGTGTTGCAAGTATTAAAATTCAGCATAGCAGTAGTTGTGCTATGTTGGCTTTAATGCAGAAGCTGGTTATCCATTAGTTAGTTGAGAATTTGAGTATGAGTGTATTTTTCTTATGTTTTTGCCACAGGTTGTCCTCTAGTTTGAAAGATCTGTATTGATTCCTCACTTTTGCAGTGGAGTATTGAATGGATGCTCCCCTCCCCCCATAGCAAGGAGTCTTTATTTTCAGGTATGGATCGATGATTTATCAGAATTGAGACTGGATATGCAGTAGCCCCAGCTGCTATTTTAAGATGCTTACGCTAGTGGATTCTTTTATTTGTATCATTTGTATGTTCTTGTATCCTCATCTTGAATTTCCGTTTTGTTTTCCCAATACAGTTTAATCCGCATAGATAATTTATTGCCTATATAATTACTTTAGTATTACATGTGTAAAACCCATTATACTTGAACTTTTTATTAACATCTTTCGCTTTCTTTGTTGCATACCTGCAGACGTTCCTTGTAGCCTCATCCTATCTACAAGTAGATTGGCTGTTTATAACTATGTGCTACCATATCCTAGATGTTTCAGCTGCGCCTACAAAAAATACTTGATTTTAAAAATTTTCATTACACAAGTGCTCACTCTGTCTACGTATATCCCAGTGTTTCCTCATCAGCATTTCCACCATGTTTGTAAAAACTTTATATTCTGTGGCTAAATAGATTACTCTCCTTTTAGTAACTTTCTATTTTACATTTTTTGTGATATTGTTTTTTTTTTTCTATTTTTTTTCACAAGCTTCGAAATAAGCTTCTTTAACTATTTCCATGGGGTAGTTTCTTTCTGTAAACTGTATAAAATTCTATGCCTCATTAATAAAATCCTCTTACGTAGTATAGGCTCTTCTAATACATAAAAAAAATCCCCTGTTAGGCCTTTAAAACATGCCCATGGTGGCAACTATTTCAGTACCAAAATGTGTGTGCTGCTGTATCTTTGTTATACAGTTTTCTACAAATTCTCTCATTCTTACCCCACAACTCCAAATCCAAACAGTAGATTTTTTCCTTATTCACACATCTAGAAAAACCTAATTCCAAATTCATTATTTTGTAAAATTATCAAATTACTCAATAGACCTTTTACATATAAATTACAAATCATCTAGAGATCTATAATAAACTGTTTTCGTTTTATAAATTTATTACAGTTTAAATGGTTTTGAATGGCTATCTTGCTGTGGATTCTTCAAGGAAGTCCCAGTTATATAAATGTGTACTTAGTTTGTGGGTTTGGATATAAAATCTTGTTAAAGAACCTACTTCATGTGAAAGAACAGGGCAATATGCTGTTCTTGGATAAATGTTGCTGTAGGTGTTGGATCTGTTAAGGTCAATTTCAGTAAGCAACTTTACTGCTCTGTTTTAACTTTTATCACTGCCCTGCGGCTTAATCTGATCTGATTTTGCTGTCCAGATGCCCTCTTCAGCTGTGTTTTTTAATTGCTGACAATGTAGTAAGTGATGCAGCTTCAGTGGATCCTTTGTTTTGATGTTGATATCAGAGTAGTAGAAGTGGCTCATATGTCAGTGCAGTGGTTTTAAATAATTTCCACAAAGGGACAAAGTTCATTTCTGGTGTATTTTTGAATCCTTGTCTGTAGATTGCAGTTTCTAAAGTTCTGAGCCCCATGGCAGCAGAGGACTAGTTAAGTCTGAAAAGAAGCTGTGTACTGTACTTAAAACATTGACAATTTGGCAGTGTATTTGAGAACAAGCTTAATGCAGAAACGTGGAAGTTAAAGGACATGCACATATTATTGTAAATTAGGTAGTAAAAGAGTAGCACTGACCTAAGCCAAGTACTTATTAGTTAAATGCGTGTATGTGTTAAAGTGGAAAATAATACTTATTCTGTATGGGGAGGTACCAAAGTACTTTTAAATTCACACCATAGCTGCCCTACAGTCGGACATATCTTGTAACCCCTCCCCGATTATCTGTTCCACCTTCCAAGCCACCTGCCGTGCTTAACCCATCAGACCATGGCTCCAGGGAGAGAGTTGATTAGGGAAAGCATATAGGGGAATATGCAGAGATGAGATCAGGATGTCTCGGTATAGGGCCAGCTGTAGAATTTTTTTTTTGTATGCCCAGCCTACTGTCCCACCCTAATTTCCAGTGTGCTTTTGGACAAACATAATTGGTTTCCATCAATTACTGCTGTCCCTTGCCTATAAACCCACCACCACTCGTGAAATGGATGAAATGACAAGACTGCAGCTCTGCTGTACCTCCTCAGTCAACTATTTAGGGATTGGGTTAGCCAACTAAACTCGTGTCTTCATTGTTACTCCATCCCTGCACGGCACGCCATGGAGCCGGCCCCAAAGTGCTTTATTGGTGATTAGGGGAGGTTCAGGGCTTTTCTGTAGTTTGCACCAGGCAGATTGTTGGAGTCTGAAAATGTGTTGTCTAGGGCATCATGTTAGCAGCGCTACTATGACATTTTTCATTTTCAGCTAGGTAGTAGAACAGAACCCACAGAATGTAACCTTTTGGTAGTGGTCCTGAAGATACTTTAGTACAGTATTCTAGAACAGGCCAGCTTTTATAACCTGGAATTTAATTGGAATGATTTGTGCTATGTTAGGTGATGTAATTTTTGCATTGTTAGCCACATGTTCATGGTTGCATTGTAGCCTTAAATATAAGCATTTGACCCATATGAATTGTCAGACAATGCTAATTGGATTTCATAGAGGCTATCCTGATTAAAATATTTACATAAAATGAAGTCCTTCATATGTATTTCATTTCTCTGTGTTCTGATGGTATTTGCAAGTTATGAGATTTGTACAATTTTACAATTAAACTAGGAATTAAAGTTAGGTAGGGACACTAAGTTTCTTTATTGTTTTATTGTTTACTTTTGTGTGTGTTGGCTTGCCTGCTGAGCTTACATTGCATCCAAAATACCTGGCTTAGCAGATGTCAAGCAACTTTTTCTTCCTGTTTCGCTCAGTGGTACAAGTAGTAATGCTTCGCAGCACAGTGTACTGATTGGGATTCATGTTGGGATAAGGCATTCTTGACAGGATGTCCTGTCATACATAACACAGTGTGAACATCTGAAAGTTATTTTGGTTTCTAAAACTGCTGCAGCTACTGTAGGTTGCTGTGTGACTTGCTGTTGCACCCTGTAGTGATGAGCAGGCATCAATGTCTATAAACAGCTAAGGAAAGCACAGTAGAGCTCAAAGAAAAAGTGCCAGAATGTGGAAATCAGAGGAACCTTGGCCTAATTACAAAACATTAGCACTGTTTCATATTCTGTCATTTTCTAGTTTTCATGACTTTTAAAAGATTAATGACAAACATATGCATTTGTTTGAAAGAAATGGTAACATTTTGTCATTTGATTGGCTGTCATGGTACTTAGGAGAAACTTAGTCTTCTGAGATACCAGTCACTGCCATTTAATGTTGTGATGGAGTACAACTGTAGTTGTATTTTGGAGGACACAAGACTGTACAAGTCAAGACGGGAATTAAATGCAGGTTAATATTTAAGGATTCTGGAGCCAGAGTTGAATTGGCCTTGGCATAATTAACGACAGAGGCCATGTGGTACAGTGACCAGTTAGCAGTACACAGTCATACAGCAGATCAGTACTGTCAAAGACTGACGTGGTCTCTGTAAGTTTATAATCTGTAGTAGGCAGTGTGTTACAGTGTGTTAGCACAGTAAATGTTAGTGCGACGGATCACTGCAGATTACTAGTGAAGCCAGACTTTTCATAAACCTTATAGTTCCGGAAACGCAGTGAATGGGATAAGAGATTGCTCATATGTGAAAGTATGCAAGGTTGGTGGTGTGTATTATTTTAGTGGAAGTGTAGCTGGGACAGCTGGTTTAGGCATCAGCACCAGAACAAACTTCTCGTTTCTTCTGTAATAGCCATGAAGATGGCAGTGTTTTGTTTTTTTTTTTTTTTAATTGATGAAGGATTGGGAATATGGGTATACTAAATGTAGTATAAATAAAAATAAAACTCTTAGAGACCAAAGATCCTTTGTTATGATATAGAGTGTTTTGTCATCGCATCATAGCCTGTTTATGTATTTTTTTGCAGACATGTTGAGATTCTAGAATGATTCCATAACATGCTGTGCTGTGAATCAGAACTCTGCAGATGTGGCACAGTGAGACAGGTTTCATGTATTTGTCTTTCCTTTCAGAATTCATAGTTTTAGGTACATATTAAGTGTTTTTTTTCCCTCTCTTCGTTTTTCATGTTTGCTTAAGTCTGTTTGCTATTAAGGGCTCTAAGAATGCCTACTTAAAGCGTTCTGGGCCATCCATTACAAAGTAGCATATGTTTGCCTTTTATTCTGACTTGCTTTTCCTCTAATAAGAAAAGAGGTCATACTATAAAGAACCACGATGATTCAGCAGAAACTGGAAATGGTCTCCTCTAAATAATTCAGTACTTTTTTATTTATTTTGTTAAACGTAGGAAGGAGTAAAGAAATATTTTGCTTTAAGTACTTTTGACTTTATCAAAATTCAGCTAGTTACAGGAGGTAAGCATATTAGTCTTTGTCAGAGACAGTGTTGCAGTTTGTAAAGATTTGCTGTTTTTTTCTTTGAGTACCTATTCAGTCCATAAAATAATCCATCCATACACAGTCCCCTTTTTGTACATGGGGTTGGGGTGTCGCATCAACATTGATCATCATCTAGATACAATGTTTAAACTGCTGACGTGTAAGTGAAGCATTCAGAGACTCTGAAGGAGTGATACCATTACAGTTTTACTACTACATAATAGAATTAATAAACCCGAAGGATTTGCAGCTGTAAAAGCTGAAAACTAATGGAAAAAAACAACAAAGGGAGACCTGAGGAATTCTAGACTTAAGTTCGCACTTTGCATAATGTCAGAAGTAGCTCTGCAGGCTACAGAAATTTCCACCTAGAAGTGGCAGGTTCTTGCGTCACTGTAATTTACACCATATAATAGCGTGAAGTTAAAAACCACTGACATTTTTGTTTGTTGTATACTGTCCCACCCCATCACACACACACACACACACACACAGCTGGTAACCTTCATCAGCTATTAAACTTACGGACACTTCTTTACCACTAGGGAAGATACAGCCCAATGTAGAAGTAGCCCACAATTTCTGTTCAGCTCCAGAAACCACAACCAAGATGTACTGAGAGCTCTTTCTGAAGGTACCAGCTTTGGGTATAGTCCTGCAGGTTAGCTAATGCACGAGTCCTCATTAGGCATGCATAATTTAGTGTTCCCAGCATACAGATCTTGAGAACCCAGCCAAATTGTCCAGAGCTTGTAGACATTTAATTCTGTAGTGTCTCAGAGGTTGCTAAAAGTAACGCACATTGCCAGGGCCTTTAACTCATTAGCAAACAAACTAGTGTGTTGCCAGTCATGTATTGATAATGTTCCCTAATTCCAACAGTAGCAGACCACCTGTTCACAATGTGAGGTGAAGCATTTTGCAACTTCTCTACATCTGTAAAAGTATAAAATTTCCCTAGTATTTTTCATCCCTATCAGCAGCGAACTTACTACCTTTCACAGAATTTATTCTATGTGTAAGTTGCTTCAGGTGAAACATCTGTCCCACTGACAAAATGGCATTCGTTACATGCCCTACTGCAGCTTCATCTGTGGAAAAAATTTTAACAAGAACCCCTTCTTAATTCCCAGTAATGTGCGCCCTTTTGTAGCTGGCTAAGTTCTGGGATCGCAGAGCAAGTCAGTTTGACATTAAGTTGCATATGACAGTTGTAACATGAGCCAGAACACTATGCCCTTGGTCCCAGTAAAGATGCCTCTAGACATTTCTTAACTGTATTTTTTTTTTACTGTGGCCACCACTGCAGGGTCTGGTACCTTTACCGTGTACTTGAGAAGCTAATGCAACTGCTGTTTGAGCCTGCTTCTTCACCTTTTCTCAAAAATCCTTTCATGGAGAACTGCTTCTGGTAGCTGTCATCCTCATCTGAAGAATTTCACAATTGCAAACTCTGTTTATCAAATCTCATTACAGAATCATCCACAAATAAGGGTCTCCCTTTCTCACCATCCTTTCCATACTTGGTGTAACCACACAGTGAAACCTGAATCACTCAATTGACTTACAGTATCCTCCTTTAGCTACACAAACCAGATTGAATTTTGTCTACATTTCAGGACTGTGGACAGCTGATCTAGTTTGTCAATGAGACAGAGGATCTCTGTGGGGAAGATCATCTGTTTGTGTCAGTGTGTATTTTGATTTGCAGAATGCATTCAGTTGTGTGTGTGTGTCCTACAACATGCAGCTCCGTGTCATTCTAATGGCATACTCTGTAATGGCTATGACGGTCTTTGCAGTCTTTTTCTAATGCATCTCAGTAGATGGCATCTACGCTGCCACAGCATATACAGTTATGAGGATCTTCTTAGATTGCTTCTAAGTTGGAGCTCGCATTTGGATATTTCTTTCTTTGAGATAATGGTTATGAAGGACACGTTTCACAGGACCACCAATGGATTATCTAGGGACTGTCTTGAGGGTTTACATATGTTCTACATACTCTTCATCAGCTATGAATATTATTCTTTTGATAAATATCTTTAATTTTCATGTCTAATTAACAAGTTGTGTATCATATGGAACTCGCTCCCATTATGCTCCATTCCTTTGCTCCAAAAGTCATTCATGTTTGTTTTCATGACTTTTTTTTTTTTTTTTTTTTGAGGAGCTTTCACTTTCGCCAGACTTGGAGATGCACATTACAAAATGGTTTATAGTGTGAAAGTGGATGGAATGAACTGGCATCTAGGGAAAGTTTTATTGCTGATGTACCTGATGAGAGACATCAGTACTGCCCCTAGGAATCCAGACAGGTACTACAGAGTACCTGACTCTCACAAATTTCTTTTTAAAAGTCCTACTGCTGACCCAGAGATCATTTCCCAGAGGCCTAAGGGTGTCAAGGCAACTACAGCTAAGAATCCCACCCCTTCGGACAGGGATTCCAGAGCTTTGAACAGATAGGGTAAGAAAGTATATACCTCTGCGACTCTTGCCATTAGGGCTTTGAATTGTCAGTTTCACATGCTGAAGTACCAACAACATATTATGGAACTTGTTAAGCAAAAAATAGCTACCTTTACAGACTGTGCAGAAAATAAAGAATTGCAAGAGCTTATGCATTCTGCAAACCAAGTCAGCAAACATACATTGCACTGTGGCTTTGATGCCCTAGAAGCATCTTGCAGGGCAGCAGTCACTGGTTCTGTACTGAGAAGGCATGCTTGGCTTAAGGAGCAGATCTTTCCAGATCATGTCAAATCCAAGTTACTAGACGCTCCTTTGAACAAGGGCAATCTGTTTGGTACCAAAGCAGAAGAGGTTCTTAAAAACATGGAAGAAAAAGCTAAATCTATGCAGACAATGAATTCCTGCAAGTACAGCCTCCTAGGTTCAGCAGGCATTGTTCCTCAAAACATTGGTCCTTTCCAGCCCTCTCAAAGCCATCTCAAACTAGACCCAGGGGAAACAGACCACCCAAACTACAGTCTCAGGGTATGCAGAGATCTAGGCACTGGATTGCCTCCACCTCTAAAGCAGGGAGTGCTCAACTCCACTCCCAACCTCTGCCCAACTGCTTGTGCCCCTAGGGAGAAAACTTGCCCTTCATGTAAAAAAAACTGGATTCCCATCACCAAAGACCGATTGGTCCTCAGCATTGTATCCCAGGGGTACAAATTTTACTTCCACTCACTACCAACCTCAAAAGGGTTCCCAGACTTCCGTCTAAACCAGTGGGCAGAGGCTCAAAACCAAGTCCAATCCCTGCTGTCTATAAGGGGAATTCAACCTGTTCCTGCGGAACAGATAGGTAAAGGGTTCTATTCCTGAGTTTTCCTGATACCCAGAAAAGAGGGCACTTGGCGCCCAATCCTGGATCTTTCCATTCTCAACACCTTCCTGGTGGTACCAAAATTCAAAATGTTCACCCTGCCGCAGCTTCTACCTATGCTAGCCAAGGATGCCTGGTTAGTCACCCTAGACTTAAAAGAAGCCTATCTGCACATCCCTATAAGGGAGTCATGCATAAAATATCTACTCTTCAGGGCAGGATCTATGCATTGTCAGTTCTCTGCACTTCCCTTTGGCTTATCCACGGCTCCCACGGTATTCACAAAATGCCTGGCCCCAACCATTGCTTACTGCAGACAGAGAAATATTCAAATTTACCCATACTTGGACGACTGCCTGATTCAGGCAGACAGTCAGGAAATGCTGTTGCAGTACCTGACATTTGTAAAAAAACCTTCTAACCTCCCTGGGGTACACCATCAACAAAAAGAAATCAAAACTAGTCCCCAGTCAAAAGATTGTATTCCTGGGAGTAAGCTTGGACACAGCGTCCCAGATGGCATTCCTCACTCCAGAAAAACAAGCCTATCTGACAGGCTGTTTTACTCAAATGGCCACCAGAACCCAGCTATCTGCAAGGAAAATTCTGCAGGCCCTAGGGTTCATGACCTCATGCATCGTACTAATTCCATATGCCAGACAGCATACGAGGAAACTTCAGTTGTACTTAAAAAGTCTTTGGTGCCAACATTCTCAGGACCTGGAAACTGTCATTCCCATAATACCCTGTCTAAGGACAAAGTTCCATTGGTGGGCAGCAGCATGCAGCCTCAACAATGGACTGCCCTTTACCCAACCCCACACCGCCCAGACACTAACCACAGATGCATCAGACTATGCCTGGGAGGCACACATGGACGGCAAGTGCATTCAGGGTCACTGGAGCCCAAATCAAATGCATCTGCACATCAACCAGAAATAGATGCTAGCTGTGCAGCATGCTCTGACAGCTTTCAGATCCCTTCTGTCTCCTGGACACCTGCTAATAAAAACAGACAACGCCACAGTTATGTGGTACATCAACAGGCAGGGGGGATCCCACTCTTACCCACTGTGCAGGCTAGCCATGGCCCTGTGGAACACGGCCTTGGACATGCAGGTCCATCTGCAAGCTCAATTCCTGCCAGGCAGACAAAACTCACTGGCAGACGATTTAAGCAGAAATCACCTAGACCCACACAGCTAGCAACTAGAGCCTAAAACCTTCAACCTTCTGATTCAAAAATGGGGACCACAGAGATGGATCTCTTTGGCTCCCCCCACAATCACTAACTCAACAGATTCTTCACCAGGACACCTGACATCAGGGCCTGGAAAGTGGATGCCCTATCTTTCCAGTTGGCAAATATCTCAATCTATGCCTTTCCCCCTCTGCCCCTCCTCTCGAGTATTGCTCAAGATAAGACAGGACAGGCCAAAGACAGTTCTGATTGCCCTGGACTTGCCACACCAACACTGGTACCTACTCCTGCAAAGCTTGTCACTGGTGCCATCCTGGCACCTACACCAGAACCCAACCCTGCTCTCTCAGCAGTGGGGAACAGATCTTGCATCCACAACTGCAAACCCTAAATCTTACAGCCTGGCTTATTCCTTGAATTCTCCCCCAGTAACCAGCCTAAGCAAACAGGTGCTGGACGTCATCCTTGAAGCCAGAAGTACCAGTACAAAGAAAATCCTATGCTGATAAGTGGAAAAGGTACTGCTCCTGGATTCAGTCTAAAGGAGAGGACACAGCCCTGCCTTCCCTGCCTGTAATCCTGGATTACTTAGCAGATCTATTCCACAGAGGCCTATCCTTCTCCTCCTTTAAGATCCATGCCTCTGCCATTTCGGCTCATTAAAACACTGAGCCACCTCACTTCTCTCACCCTCTTATCAAACAGTTCCTGAGAGGGGCAAACAACTTAAGGCTGCCAAGGAGAGCACCCACCCTTGCTTGGGACCTTAACTTTGTACTGGAAAAGCTCATGCTACCCCGTTTTGAGCCTGCAGCGTCAGCAGAGCTAAAATTCCTCTCTTGGAAAACAGTCTTGCTTCTGGCCATCACTTCAGCTAGAAGAGTGTCTGAGCTACAAGCATTTATGGCTATGGAATCCTTAATTATTTTCCATGTGGACAGGGTTTTCCTCAGGACTTAACCCTTCCTTTATGACTAAAGTGATGTCCAGTGTGGCTCTCAGTCAATCCATCCACTTTGCCTACCTTCTTCCCTAATCTTCAAAATAAAGGACGTGCACAGACAGCTCAGATTCTGCCTTGATTAGGACTAAGCCCTTCAGAAAATCTGACCAGTTACTAGTCAGCTTTGCAACAGGGGCAGAGGGCAAGGCCATTTCAAAGCAAACAGTTTCCAAATGGATAGCACATTGCATCCATTAGCAGTCCTGCAAGGCATTCTAGCCACCCCTAAGTCTTCATGACTGCCTCCACCCTTCTTCAGCTTTGGGAATCTACCCAAGTGTGATGACTGCAACAGTGAAACACTAAGAACATAGTACAGTTGTGTACACATACCATAAATTTAGATGTTTGAGTGTATTCACTGTTACAGTCTTTGTTTCCCTCCCTCCAGCCCCCTGTTCTCTCTCTCTCTCTCTCTATACCCTCTATGCCTTTTACTACCCTCCCTCCTTTTCAGGGGTTTTGGTATTTACATTTTACTGGTGGTGTTTTTCCCCCACCATAACTTAGTTCCGTATTGGGGAGCTCCTGACATTTGGGGCAAGAAAAACTGATGTAATGGCATCGGCTGCCTGTTTTTATACCCCTGACTATCTGATTTCAGTCCTAGAGCGACAGCAACCGATGCAGAAATGCTAAGTCTCTGGTATTCGGGTTGACTGAGGGCTACCTATAGGCACATAACCCAAGTGTGATGACTGCAACAGTGAATACACTCGAACATCTACATTTATGGTAAGTGCACACAACTGTACTTTTTTTCTTCCCCATCTTTTTTTTTTTTTTTTTTTTTTTGCTTATCCTCCACTGAGTTTAGTTTTCACTTCCAAAGTCTTAACCCTCTGTATTCAGGCTACTGCACAAGATCAACATTAGAAGTCCTCTAGCTGTATGAATCCCTCTTTTGAATGTCTGAATGAGAAATTTGTGGTGGCACATGGGTGGAAGCATATGGCATTTTTACCGTAGTCATTTAAATTTTCAGAGCATACTGGCCTAACAAAGGTGAGCACTCGTTAGATACAGTTGTATTCCCCTGTCTGCAGCAATTATATTGGAAAAAGCTCTTCTGGGACACTTAACATTTCTTGCTTTTTGTCTTGACTTTTAACACACTGTTGACTATACTTTACCAGTAGGTTGTGCTTACAAGATTTTAATCTTGTTTTAGCAATTGTTCTTTTTTAAACATTTAATTTTATTACACTAAGAATGCTTTCTAAACATTTACAAGAAAGGCTGTCTTTCTTATTAAGAGTTCATTTAACTCTCTGCCAACAGATAGGATGGCCTTTTAACAACAGCAGTAAGGCACTCCAGGCATTTTAAAACTTTAGCCCATTGTTATATCATGTGAAATATGGTTAACTGTTGCTACAAAGTGAAATCATGAGAAATTACATTACCTCACAATAGAGTGGTCCTTTGTTGTAACATTTTGCTTGTTTTCGTAGTCTTCATGATGGACTGCTTTTGCTTTAAAAGCTAAATGTTAAAAAAAAACTTGTACAAACCTTAAGTAGTTTCCATAATAGCTCTGTATCATTCATTGTACTGCAGGTCACAAATGAGTAGAGTTCAAAACGTTCTATTGCTTGTAGTACATAGTAATTATTCATAAAACGTCTTCTATACCAGGGCACTGAACAGCAGATTTAACATGCATGCAGATCACTCAGTTAGCATTCCTTAAACTCCAGTTGATTGATTTTTTTTTCCCCCCATCACAGAAACAAAACAGAGTATCACTTGTGCCTGCCATTACCGTTAGGCAAGGCTTATTTAAGGAAACTTTAACTAACTTTAAAAAGACTGGCATTCCTTAAGTCCGCTGTAAAGAATTCTTTAGAGTTTGGGGGTATTTAGGTAGATGGGTGAACCTCTTGATATCTTCAAATGCCCCTAGTATCCCTTATTCTCTCACTAGTGTTTACTGATGCAAGCAGGAGGAATAATAGGGGGTGGTGGGTTCTGTAGTGTAGTGGGTATTGTCTTCATCATATGCAGAAGGTTTTAGGTTTGATTCCCAGTGGAAGTATTATAGTCTGGCAGTTAGCGCAGAGGATTAATGGTATGGCCTGTTAGCAAGCTGCTTCCTGTTGTACAGGCTTGGATTCTCTCAATCTTCATTTGCTTAGTGGCTAACCTTGAGCAAGTCACTTAAGCAGACAGTGCTTTGGGGCAGTTAGGACTTTGGGCTTAGGCTCCTCAGTGGTCTTCTGGACTAGCAAACAGCCTTAAGATCCTAGGACCCTTAAGTAAACTGTTTAACTTTTATTTTTTGCCACTGCTTTTGTGCGGACGGCAAAGTACGTGTGCGTGGTATCTGTGTTTGTAGATATGCCAGTCAGTAGCTTAGTCACCATGTTTAGCACATGTTGCTTATCAGGGTATTTCCAGGCTTTTTGGTACTGAACACCAACTTTTGAATTTCTAGAATGTAGCCCACATCTAGAGCGATGCACTCTCCACAGACAACACACACATGCAGTTTGATTATAGCTTAACTGCAGTACTGCATTTGTACCATTCACTTAGTGAATAAGCAGCTTGAATATGTGAAAATCATTGATATTTTGCAAGGAAAGCAAAAAAGATACTTTTAACATGTTCAGTTTTAGTGAGTTTTATCACATTAAAATTGTTATATTCCAGTGCTGCCAATAAAATGAAGTATTCCAAGTAGTATATGTCATGGTGTACATAGCATATGTCTGATTTCATACTTTTTGCAAATGGTAGCACCTGCAAGCCGTAGCTGTAGGTAACTGTAATAACTGAAGCAGGCCGGTAACGTGTAGAGAGTTAATAGGTTGAATCAGATGCTTAATGTGACTTTGTGTCTACTCCTTTATTTATTTTTTTGAGCGTATGCTCCTTTAGTGCATCACATATTGGTGTGTATTGGATGTGGCAGCAGGACTATGACAGTGTTGTAGGCTTTTTTTCCATTTACAACTGTTTTTTAACACCATAACCTGTTCTATTTATGAAGCTATTGGTAGGTCATCCTGCACTTAAACAGATGAGAGAAGCTTCCCTTTCTTGGTGGAATGAAGGATAGGCTGCTATCTTAGTACCATATTTAATTTCCAAAACTTTGATAGTAGGGTGGGTCGCTTATTTTTGTCTGCTGTTTGAGAAGAATTAGATGTGAATTGATTGCTTCTTAAGAGTTGGTCCATAATTTTTTGCTGTTGTATTTCAACCTTCTTCCTGATGTAAGCATAGTTCAGTACTTTTATTTTTCAAATTATTTTTATTTACTGTTCTGATCTTTTAAACAAAGTACATGTTACATACATCCCCATTATTATTTTTTAATAAACATCTTTATTAAATTATCACATGACATAGCCAATCTTAAATTTATATAAATGAAAAACAAAATGACACCACTTTAGTTGCAAACATTATACATCACAGACACCAGTGAAATAACTGTAGTTGCAAACATTATATGTCATTTATCTATCCAGTCATTGTCAGTTAAGCATTATATGGCTCATTCAAATCCTGCCTGTTAAACCTCATTCCTCATTCCTTCTCTGCATATGTTGTTCCCACAATTCCCATTTTTTTCGTATGTAGTTTATCCTTCCCTTTTCTAAAGATCTCAGTTCCAGTTGCTTTATCTCTCTTACTATATTCACTACTTCTACTACAGTTGGTTTAGACTTTGATTTCCTTTTCCTAGTAATTGCTTTTTTGGCAACCACCATAATTAGACTCAGCAAGTCTTTACTGTGTCTAGGCAATTCTGCTTATGTATCATAGCTGAAAAAAATCATCTCCCAGCTCATTACACACACAAAAAATATGTTCCCGGCCACCTCTTTCTTAACTGTCACATCTCCAACATTAGCTATCCACCTAAGGAAAAATTCTTTGAAGTCTACTTGGGGTATAAAAATATGGCACTCGCGTATTATCGCGACCAGATTTTCACAATAATACTGGTTACTTCTGGATGTTTAAAAGTGACCCTTAATGTAGTGAAAATGGCACACAAACTGTTTTGTTTCAAAGTGAAGGTTGTTTTATGAAGGGTTATCAATACAAACTTAAAGTAACGTAGCCACTTATGTATGCCCTTTACCGGCAGCATGTCATGCTGTTTTTTGCAACTGCTCCTCTGTGTGAAGCATGCTCCCCAGCAGAAACACTGCTTTGAAGCCCTCCTGACTGCAGTCGCTGACAACTTCCCGCCACATACAGTTAGAAAACCAGTGAATGAGCCATGCACAGCTTTTCAGCCGTAAAACATGTTGAAATCACTGAAGTACATCCTGACTTTGTCCGAATATGTCACAATTACAACACCAACCCAAACCACAGATGGCAACTTCTGATGTATGTGAAACACGACCCCAGAATCACCTGTCAACATCTTTCCCCATCAGTCTTGCAGCGCATTACTACTTGCAAGTTTGTCACAAAGGTGTCTTTTCAGGCGTGTACAAAAACATTGACAAACAGTTCACCGAAAGCATTTCCACGGGTGTCTGTTTTTATTGTCATCATTGCTTCTTCATAGTTAGTGATCATTTCTTCAGTAACACAGCAGCCCTGCCAATTGAAGCGTGCCTGTTTAATGCACGCAAAACAGGAAGAAGAGGAAAACAATTGTTTTTCTTCCTGAATGTAAGCCAAATAATTTTTTCAGCAGTAAAGATGTCAAATATCAGCTGATGTTGTTTACCACACTCATTTTCAGGCCATCATGTGTAATTACCGCAACCGTGGAAATCTGGTTGCGATAATACAAAGTACCAAAAATATCTATGTAAACACTTCCAGGCAAAGATCGTAAGTCTTCTAGACTTTGTTGCATATTTGGGAGATACACATGCATTCCCCCATTGTCTCTTTGTGAATTGCTTATCCAGTCTTTCTTCCCAATCCTTTCTAAGCTCATCTGATTGATTCTTATATTTATCATGCAATATTTTATATGTTTTACTAATTATTCCTTTTTTATTGGTAGCTGCTGTCGCAGATTGTATTAAAAACTCTACCAGTGATTGTCTTTCATTTAGGACCCCCCATTCCTTTCTCATTGCCTGTACTCTGATATCAGTTCTCGATAGGGAAGGCAGTCTCTAACCTGCAGTCCAAATAAATTCTTGGCCTCTTCCCATTCTGATGTTCTTCGTGTTTCACTGTTGCAGTCATTACATTTGGGTTATCTGCTTGCAGTAGCCCTCAGTCGGCCTGATTAACAAAGTCTTGGGTCCTCCGTCAGTTGCTGTCCCTTCTTCCATGACATCAGGGGTATAAAACATGCAGCCGATGCTATTACATCAGTCTTTCTTGCAGTGTGGTACCCGAAGCAGTTCAAAAGTGCCAGTCGTCCGACTCCTGAAATTTTCGTTTTCGAGTTTCAGACCCGAAGTCTTCAACTAAAGCCAAGTACCCCATTGGGGAAGCTTTTTCTTGCACCTTTCTTATGTCAGTAAAAGTTAATAATTGCATTACTTGTGGAAAGCAAATACCTCATAAAGATTTGCATTCTTACTGTATTCCTTGCCTAGGCCCTTACCACGACAGCCGGTTTTGTGCTTTATTTCAATCAGCACATTATCCGTCATCGGTATATTTTTGCCACTAAATATTTTGGTTCTTGGTTTAATTATCCAGAAATGTCGTCAGTTACCTTTCCAACTACTGGGATTTCGAAAAAAACGCAAAGATAAAGACAGACACAGGCCGCCGAGCTCCAAAACTGCTGACAATGCTTTTCCTAAGCCAGTCGTCAGTTCGCTGGTACTCAGGCGCTTTCGCAGCCCCTGATACCCACTACTTCTGATTCGCAGGCCTCTACTGAGACCCATTCGGAGTCTGGTATGCCGCGAGATGCTTCAACTATGGAACCCATGGATGTCTCTTCCTTGGATGGGTTCGGAGCCGCTGTGCAGGCACCGGCTTCTGAGGGTGTTTTCAGGCCTTAAGGGCTTGCATATTAAACAGACGCCTCCTTCTTCATTTAGACCTAAATCTCGAACCATGCCTAAAAAAACGACGCCCAGGCCACATACTCAGGCCTCTATGCCTAAAAAACAAATTATAAGAATTGCTGAAGATCTTATAACTCTGTCAGAAGAAAAATTCAAACGAGTCGCATCTGCCTCAGGTGATGAAAAAACTTCTTTATTAGCAGCTAACCAGATTACACAGCATGTTGGCCAAGATGATGATCTCTGGTCAACTTGTTTACTGACATCAACTTTTATACTGCAAGCAAAACAACTTTTTGTTACATTTCTGACCGTTGACAGTTGGCTATGTAAAACATATAGGACAAACATGTTTATCAGAAATCACCTCAAACCAACAGTTAGTACAGAATGTTCAAGAAGTACAGAATGTTCGGTTCAACAATGGTAGCTCAAATTTTCCAGGCCACACACAGCCTGCTTCAGTAAATTAACTCTTACTCGGCCATGCGTCCTTATCCCAGGCTTCACTGAGCCTATAACCAAATCTCTTTATTCTGAAATGCAGAAAACAGTTATTATTCAGGTTCATAAGCAATGCTGCATTTTGTTCACAAATGAGGCCCATCTTTGATAAGCATATCCCAACAAATAACATGCTCACTTTACAAGAAGAGGAAAAAGACAGATAACAGTATGTTTTCAAAACTTTTTCTCTTAACATTCCCCCCCCTGAAAACAGTTTTATTTGTCTTTTTATTTCAGCAATATATGGTAAAAACTAAGTTTTTCTTTGCATACATTACTTCATTGGCAAGACAAACTTTTAAACTTCAAAAACATTTGCAAAAGTCACACTTCAATGTATTCACTTTCACCAGTCTGTTGCAATTGCTGGTACATCGTCTTCGTAACAGCAGTATCAACCAGTCTTTGTAGAAGACCTCTGATGCAGGGTATACAACAACAACCACATACCACCATGATAGCCACAGCGACTCCAACAGACACCAGGAAACTGCTGATGAGATGACTCCATTTTCCAAACCACGCTTGTAGAAAATCTGTAAAGGGATTATTTACCCCAGAGTTCTCTGCCAATTCTTCGGATAACATCTCCAAACCTTTCAAAGCTCGAGTGATACTTCCATCAGGCGCAGTGTTGTTTGGAATATATGTACAGCAGAAAGTCCCAAACATCCTGCAAACTCCTCCTCCTTTGGCCAGGAGCATATCCAACGCAATTCGATTCTGCCATGCCACCTGCGAAGTTGCCTCCAGGTGTTCAGCAATTCCTTTCAATGCATCTTTGGTATAGTTCACAAAACGCTGCTGGTTATAGTAAATGTAGTTGATCCAGTCCACATTCTTAGTAGGTTGAATCCAGACAAAGGTGGATGTAAAACCAGCTGCTATTTGGTTTATTGATTTGTATTCATCAGGTACGCCTCTTGGTATGCCAATGCTATCGAGGTAGACACCGTTATCGAAGGATTGCTTCGGTGCCTCTCTTTTTCTCCTACTCAACCACTTCGGCTTTATTTCAGGTTCTCTTACGAAATTGCTTGCTGGAACTGGGAAAATGTAGAATGGCAGAATTAACTTTACAAGTGCACAAGTTCCCTTCCAGAGAATCGTAAGCCTTGATCTGAGTTTGTTGTCTCCACATAACCACCATACGTCCGCTAAACTATGAGTTTGGTTCTCCAGAAATGGATTCCCATTGCCATTCACAGTAACATTGCAATAGTTCTGTCCCATATTGCCATAATTTTTCCTTGTGCCATCTCTGGAAATGCACATATACGAACCTGGATAGGAAATCGCTGCAGGCAGTTTCTCAACTTTGCTTATGACTGGAAAATGCTGAGTTTCATTTTTGCATTTATCTTCAGTTTTGTTGAAGAATAATTTCAACAGACACGTTAGGTTACCTTCATCTTGCATCAATGGGACTGTTGCTAATTGCTGTTTACCTTCAGCACAAGAATTACAGTTCTCACGACGTGCTTCTCGGGTACTGTATCTAACCCAAGATAACCATTCATTATGGTGTACGAATCCCGTCTCGAGTAACAATTGTTGTTCTGTGAAGGCAAAAGCTGCTTTACTTGTCGCATTCTTAAGGCTTTGTACTTTAAGTTGGAGGGTCCCCAAAGGATCAGTTCTAGTTGGAAGAGAGACACTGATTCCATAAATTCCTGAATCACTTTCTTGTGGTGACTCAATGGTTATAGTAATTACTTCGATACCTTGGAAATGCACAATTTTTATTCTTTGTTGCCTGCTTTTATCTTTCTCTGGTATCACTGCACCACTTGTTTCCCATCCATTCACATCTGTTGACCACCAAACATTTGACCATGACGTGCAGTCTCTATTGCACAAGTATTTTGCACGAGTCAAGAAATTATTATTGTTCCATTTAGAACAGTCCAGAATTCCTTCACAAAGTTTCACCTTAAACACAGTAGTAACACCTGTTTGCGCTTGCAGCACCATCATTCCTTTTTCTCTTACAACTGTTCCTTCTCGTGTGGACATATTTACTTTCGCCACCAAAATCATCATTGTGACAGTTCAAGTACCAGTTGAAAATGGCCATCCTCCCTAAGGACTACCTCGCGCCGTTGGTTTCTTCACTGGGTTTGAGACGAACTAACCCCTATTGGGCTAATCCCCCTTTGTAGCCAGACTTTGCGCTCAGAGGTCCGGTGGAGTTTGACCAATATCAATGGCAGAAGGAAGAGCCTTGAGTTTTTTTACAGTGGGTGATATGAATCAACAAAGTCCTCTCAGCGATCTTTACAGCCGTAGGTGTCAGATTAATACTTGGTATGGGCCTTCCCACCTGGGGGATGACCAATTCTTTCTCTTCACAATTCGGATCCACACCCAGTCCCCGTGTGCCACGCTTAACAAGGTTTCATTTCTGGAATCTGCAAAGGAGTCATTGGTTACAAGAGATTTGACATTTAGCAGCTTCTTCATATAATCCGCTAGATACTCACCCCCCTCACGTTCCGCTGGCAACAATCCTTGCCACTGCGGGGCATAATATGGTCTCCCAAACAAAAGTTCAAATGGTGTAAGTCCTTTGTAGGAAGGTGAGATTCACATATACAGGAGTGCCAAAGGAAGGCACGCAGTCCCATGATCTATGTGTTTCTGCCATCAGTTTGCCGAGCTTACTCTTCAAGACACCGTTGTGTCTTTCCACTAGTCCAGCTGATTGGGGATGGTAAGCACAATGATATTTAAGATCAATTTGAAACACTTGACACAACTTCTGAACAATCTGATTAACAAAATGAGACCCATTATCACTGTAAATGCGTCTTGGTAAACCAAATCGGGGAATTATTTCTGTAGTCAAAAGCTTTGCTACTGTTTGTGCATTTGGATGCTTTACTGGAAAAGCTTCTACCCATTTAGAAAAAGCATCAATAATGACTAAACAGAACCTTTTTCCCTCTGAGGGTGTCAATTCAATAAAGTCCATACAGAGTGTGTGGAATGGATATGGAGGGGTGGGGATTGCCTGCTGAGACTTTCTAACTCCCCCCTGAGCATGATACTTTGCACATAATAAACAAGATAAACAGAATTGCTTTGCATAAGTTGAAAACCCCTTACACCAAAACACCTTAGACACTATTTGAATCATCGTCTGCACTCCCACATGGGCAGGTCCATGGCTAACCAATGCCGCATACCTAAAAAGGTTTGAGGGTAATACCATTTTGCCATCTGATGCCCTATACAACCCATCCTGTTGAGTGATACCATATTTCACCCAACGACATTTTTCCTTCTGTGTTGTCAATGTTTGCATCACTTTTAGTGTCTCTAAGTCTAAGAGGTGTCCGGGCTCTAAATCATTATCATGTAAAAGCAAATCATTTTCTTGAGCTGCCTCTTTTGCAGCCATATCAGCAAGTGCATTTCCCCTGGAGACAGGATCTTTTCTGTTGGTATGTGCGGAACATTTACATATCGCTATCTGAAGTGGTAGTTGCACTGCATCTAACAACTGTAAAATTAAATCTCTGTGATTTATTGGTTTGCCTGTCGCAGTAACCATTCCCCTATTCTTCCATTGTTGAGTGAAAACATGTACAGTGGAGAAAGCATACTGACTATCTGTATAAATTGTCACTTTTTTACCCTCTCCTAAGGTGCTCGAGTCAAAGCCACTAACTCAGCTGCTTGTGCAGAATAAATGTTTGACGATCTTTTTGCCTCCAAAACTTCAGTTTCTGTGGTGACAGCATATCCTACTAGTGTTTTCCTACAGTGTCTTTCTTTGCTGATCCATCTACAAACAAAACGAGATCAGAATCTACCAACGGAATATCCATTAAATCTGGTCGGGGAAGCACTTTGTCATGAATGCTCTCTAAACAAACATGTGGAGTACCTTCTTCTGGAGTCGGCAAAAGTGTCACCGGATTAAGAGTAGTACATCTTTCTATGGTCATATGAGGCTGTGTCAGCAGCACTGTCATACATGACAAATGTCGACTAGGAGATAAAAAGGTTATCTTATCTTGCAAAAGTATAGTAGCTACTGAATGTGGAACCCGCAATTGTAATGGGTGAAACAGAACTAATGATCCTGAGGCTTGTACTGCTATGGCGGCTGCCACTACAGCTTGAACACAATGCGGCAATGCCCTTGCAGTAGGATCTAATCTGGAGGAGTAGAAAGCTATCGGTCTCCGTTTATCCCCATGTACTTGTACCAGAACCGAAGTCGTATATCCTCCCTTACAATCAACCATTTGTATAAACTGCTTAGAATAGTTCGGAAAACCCAAAACAGAGGATCCTGCTATCAATTGCTTAATTCTATTAAATGCCTGTATTGCCGTATTTGTCCACTGTATATCATTTTTAGCCGCCATGGGAGTGTCATAGATTTGTGTGGTCAATGGTCTTACTTCCTCAGCATAGTTAGGGATCCAACTTCTACAAAAATTAGTCACACCTAAAAAGGACATCATCTCCTGCTTAGTTGTGGGCATAGGTGCCTCAGGAATTGCTTGTTTTCTTTTGTTCTCCAATTGCCTACCTGCATGCGAAATTAAATAACCCAAGTACTTTACTTGTGCTTTCCACAATTGTAACTTTTCTTTATTTACCTTATGTCCTTGCTCAGCTAAAAAACTAAGAAGGGCAAGGGTATCCCTTTTACAACCTTCCTGCATGGGTGAGGCCAACAAAATATCATCTACATACAACAGAACCTGGCTTCCCTCTGGGGGAACAAACTGAGCTAAATTCGCAGCCATTTCTTGTGCGAATATTGTCGGACTCTCACAATAACCCTGTGGCAATCTGGTGTAGGTGTATCTTTTACCTTGATAAGTGAATGCAAACCAAAATCTACTCTCCTTATGTAGTGGTATGGAGAAAAAAGCATTGATTATATCTATGACAGAAAAATATCTGTGCTGAGGTAGTAAATCATTAAGTAATGTATAGGGGTCAGGGACCACCGGTGCTCTTGGGATCACAGCCGAATTAACTGCTTGTAAACCTGAACCAACCTCCATGACCCATCCGGTTTCTTTACAGGAAACAATGGAGTATTGCAGGGCGAATCTGGGCATTCAACAAGAATTTCTACCTGTTTTAGCTGCTCAATAACTGGCTTAATTCCTTCCTCTGCTTGTTTACTTAGCGGGTATTGGTGCTTACGAGGACTAAAACCTGACCTTTGGAGTTGTACAAACTTCACCTGCTGTTTTCATTGGTCCTACATCCCCTTTACCTTTTGACCATAAATCTACAGGTAAGGCCCTTAACGCACTATCTTCCTCTTGGGTTAGAAGGATTTGTCATGCCATTTCTGTTTTGTCATCCCTGAAGTGCACACTTGGTTGTGCCCAAGTCACCCAATTTAATCTTTGTACCTGGATCTGTTGATTTTTCAATTGACTTTCGGACATTGTGTCCCAATTCATTGCATTTTTCGCCAAATCTACCCAATGTGTCCCCACCACTTTAGTAATTGAAATATGTGGGCTATAACCTGAGCGATATAAAGAACTCATTTCCTTAGACAAAGTACAGGTCACTACTGTATTACCTTGCGTATCCCAAAACATATCATTCAAAATTATCCTTGCACGTTTGTGCTTAAAGAATTCTTTTTCAAATTCTTTATCTGGACCAGGGGCCTTTCTGTAGAACATTGTACAATGTAAGTGCGCCGCAACCTGCGGTGACCCGCTCCTAGATTTGCTTAAAGCTAGGTTGATCAAATCTGTATCAACCCTCCCCGGCCCATTTGAAATCAAGTCCTGGCTATACCAGTAAAACAAGTCTTGCACTCCCTGTACCACCAAGCCATCCGGTAACTTTTTCACCTCAATGCCTTTAGGTGTGGGAATTGCCGCTATTCCAAACGAATGCATCAAATCTCTTCCCAGCAAATTAACTGGACAAACTTTTCTATATAATTACCCTACACCTAACAGTTTGGTTTGTTTGCGGATCTGTGAACAATAGAGGATGTGACAGTGGTTCCTTATAGATTTTCCCATTTGCCGCTTTCACAAGGACAAACTCATCCATCTCGCAGTTTGGTGGCAGAACTGCTGGACCCAAAAGTGTACGCGATGCACCTGAATCACATAAAAACTCCGCTTTCTGTCCCTCAACCAAAAACTCTATCATGGGTTTTTGATCTAGATGCATAGTAATACCCAAATTTGCCAGGTTTATGACTTCACAGTCACAATCCCGCCCTTTCTTCTGACTGTTCTGACATTCATCGCAGAGAGTGTCTGCCTCATCATCATCACAATCATTCTCACTTTCTTCTTCTCTACAATAACCACAATAATGAATTTGGCGCCTTCCTTTACTATCATATAGTCATGCGGAGCATTTGCTCGTAACCTGTGGGGGATGTTGCCACTCTTCACAGTCGGCAGCGAAGTGCCCACGTCTACCGCACTTAAAACATTCTCCACGTTTTAACATCCCCTCATATTCCTCTGAATGTTCACCCGGTTTATTTAACGTGTCCCATTTTGGGCCCCCACGTTTTTTTACGCCACCACGGCCCCTTGCCCCCTTTGGTCCTGTACCAAGACTATACCACCATCATCCCCTACTGCTAACACTTGTACTTTCTTTTTCTTTTTTAAATTGAAATGTCGCTCAGTATGCCGTGCATATTCAAACAAAGGTTGCAGTCTACATGTTCTATGATCTACCATATGCTTAGTTATAAAACTACTTATCGGAACCTTACAACCCTTAAGAAAAGCATTTTTCAATTGCTGTTCATACGGACTATCATTGGTCTGATCCTGCGGAATCATCATTCCACAATGGTTATTGAACACTTCTGTCAATCTTACAATGTAGTGATCTACAGATTCATCATCATTTTGGATGGCACTGATTTATTACTGTCCAATCTGCTCTTGGACACCACTTATCTCTTTAACAGATCAGTGACTCGCGTGTCTAACACCCCAGAATTATGCTTTAATGTAGTGCCGTCATCTGCCTTACATGTCCAAGTACCACAAACTAAGTGCCAATCTGGACCCAGGATTTGTCGCACTACTTGTTCTACTTCTAATCCATTTAGATGATAACTTAAACGCATACCAACTATGTCCTCAGAAAACTTTTGAAAATTAACCTTGGGATGAGGAATACCATCTGTAGCTCGTTTTATATCCTCTCTAGCCCAGGGATGATAAACTAAAATAGTTGTCTCTTGTCCAACATCCCCTGCTTGTGGGTTTGCAACTTGTATTAAGGGAAGAGCTTCTGAGTAGTCAGAAAGTTTAATGGCCCAACGTCCTTGTCCTGCTGTTCCTGACCTTAACTGCATAGGTTGGTCTACCTGTTGCAAAGCAACCTTGGGTACTATGGGAATTTGCGGGTAGATTGGAGGGGTCACAACGTTTCCTTGAGCAGCCAATAACCCACCCTGCTGTACAGATCCCACATCTTCAGACTGATATTGAGGAGGTTCCGCCGGTACGGCAGCAGCAATTTCTCCATACGGTGGGGCAGTTGCCTGCCTTTGTACCGCACAAACTGTATGCTCATCCTCCTTATCTAAAAATAAAGCTACTTTTCCACTTGGCACCAGTGATCCCTTTTGATTTATTTTTTCTTTTTCCTGGCACTGTTTTTCTTTTATAGCTCGTCTATTTGCTTCTTCTAACCATTTTTGTGCTTGGGGAAATCCCAATTGTCTTTGCTTTTTAGTTCTAGTTCCCGCATCTCTCTTCAAATCTCTAACCAATTTTGTACAGGCATTCTTATTCAGGGTACCATTAAAATCATATTTCAACTTCCACTTTTTCAAAAATTTAACATTATTTTTGTTTAAACCTTTCATATACTTAGCATCAACATTTAAACAGGCATCACTCTCACACTTGCAGCAACTTGAACCCATGTTTCCCCATGATTTCTTATTTTAGGACTGTATCAAAGTTATTTTACAGGGCTTATTATAAAATGGGGCTATCTTAATGGGTGATCCTAACAAAAGAATCTTAACAAATAATCCTACCCATCCTTAACTAAAAATAAAACCCTTGTCGACAAGGTTAAATTAAATTAAAAGAAAATTTATTTTTCATCCTACCTGAACCAGATGAGACTCTGTTTCCACTTTTCATTCAGAAACTGTCCCTCAGATAGGGATCAGAGAGCGGCCGGCCTCCTTTCAACGACAAATCAGTCAGAGGGCTTTCAGTCGAGGGAATCTTAAGATGAGAAACCCTCACCTGCACAGGTTTTTCGGTCTCTCTGTCGGTCTGATCCGTATCTTCGTAGAGGTTTCCGGTCCGAAGGACCAAAATGTCAGAAGAAAAATTCAAACGAGTCGCATCTGCCTCAGGTGATGAAAAAACGTCTTTATTAGCAGCTAACCAGATTACACAGCATGTTGGCCAAGATGATCTCCTCTGGTCAACTTGTTTACTGACATCAACTTTTATACTGCAAGCAAAACAACTTTTTGTTACATTTCTGACCGTTGACAGTTGGCTATGAAAAACATATAGGATAAACATGTTTATCACAAATCACTTCAAACCAACAGTTAGTACAGATTGTTCAAGAAGTACAGAATGTTCAGTTCAACAATGGTAGCTCAAATTTTCCAGGAGAGACAGCCTGCTTCAGTAAATTAACTCTTACTCGGCCGTGCGTCCTTATCCCAGGCTTCACTGAGCTATTGCTTACTGTACTTATTTCCTTGTTTCACTTGAAAGAAAGTTACTGTTTGTCGTTTTTGCATTTAAGTTACCTGTAACACATTGCACTTACGTTACCTGGCACTTGCTCACTAAAGCAATTATATGTCAGCACTAAAAATTAAAAGCACTACACCCTCACTCCCCACTGGCCCTGGTTTTCAATTATTAAGGAATTCCTAATATTATTCTAGCATGTCCAAAGGTCAGTTGTCAGTCTCCTCTCCGGTCCATCTGGTGAATCTGGGAATCTTGAGGCAATGTTACAACTGCCTCATGTACACAGACAACCCTCTCCTCCTCCCAACAAATTCCAACACATGTGAGAGATGCAAAAATATAGCCAAACTGGAGGCTAAGCTCTCTCAACTCAGTACTGGCATAACCAGTCAGGAGGAGAAGGAAACCACACTCACTACAATTCCAGTCTCACATAGACCTACCACGACAGCAAACCAAACACATAATCACACAAAAACATACTCGGAGGCTCTAAATAATGATCTGCCGAAGCAGCAGAGACCTCCAAAGCAGACACCCAAGCAGCCGCTACCCCAAAACAAAACACGTGCAACACATATCTCACAAAGCCAGTGTGCCAAACAGTCACAGCCCTTAAGACTAAACAACACACCTGATACACTTGTAATAGGTGACTCTATCATCAGGCACACTGACGTCCCGCTCACCAGGCTGAACAAGGTGAGGGTCACGGTGAGCAGCCTGTCGGGCGCTAGGATCCGCCACATAACACAAACACTCAGGTCACTCCAAGGCAAGTACAAATATGACTCAGTCATTGTCCATGCTGGTGTGAATGACCTGAGACGTACATCCCTGGACTACATGAAAAGAGACATAAAGGAGCTCTCTGAGCATGTAGCCCAGGCCGGTATGACCCTGACCTTGAGAAGCATCTTACCCTCACCAAGAATGATGCCACAATATGAAGACAAGATGATCAGTTTCAGCAATTGGCATAAGTACTGGTGTCATTCAAAGGGGATCCAGTGCCTGTCAGCTTGGGATGATATGCACGACAAGCCACGATGCTTCGCTAGGGACGGCTTGCACCTGTCACCCCTGTGCTTTCGGATATTGGCAAAGGCTCTTGCTACCCCCATAGTGCCTTTTTTTAGGCAAGGCTCAAAAGACAAACCCACCTCCATAGGTATCACAAGGGATAAGAAACTAAGAGTAATGCTACTCAACTCCAGAAGTCTAAACCTCATGATGCACACACTCGAAACTCTCCTTAGCATGGAGAACATCTGTATCTGTGCAGTAACAGAAACCTGGTTCAGGGCTCCCGAGAGCACCCCAGCACTACCAGGTTATACCTCATACCATGCTTTTCGGCCCCAAAACTTGGACCGAACCACAAAAGGAGGGGGAGTATCAAGATTCATCAAAGATACCCACACCTCCAGGTTGGTGGCAAAGCAGGAAGCATCAGAGACTATCCATGTGCAACTAACAGTGGGTAAAACTGCCTTCCAGTTTATAGCCTGCTACAGACCACCCTCCCAAACCCAGGAACCCCACTCGGCCTTCCTGAGAACACTGGAAAATATGAAGGTCTCTCCAAACACCATTATATTGGGCGACTTCAACTACCCAAACATAGACTGGGAGCATTACTCTAGCTCCAACACCCTAGCCCAAAGGTTCCTAGAATTTATAAACTCAAATGCTATGGAACAACTTGTTACCACTCCCACAAGAGGGGAAAACATACTGGACCTGATCATCACCAACATGGGGACTCTATGCTCCAGACCAGAAGTGTATCCCTCACTGGTAAGATCAGACCATAAACTAATCTCACTGGATATTCACATCCCGACCCCACCCCTGCCCAGAAAACCACAGTGAAAAACTTCTCTAAAGCAAATTTCACACTCCTCAAAACTGAGGTGGAATCCTTCAAAGCCCCCGGGCCTGTGGAAAATATGGCCCAGACCGCAGAATCCTTTATAAACGCATTCTATGAACACCTTCAGGAATGCATGGATCATCGATCCCAAATAAAACCAAGACCCAATCCTCCAAAGGCAGGCGTCCTGTCTGGTGGACCCCAGCCATAAACAAACTATACAATAGAAGGAGGAAGCTACTAAATGATAGAGCAAAATCCCAAAAGGGAAGGCATCACTGATCAGCATTAGCAAAAACTACGGGCACACATAAAATTGTCTAAGGCCAGCTTCGAGAGAAAAATTGCACAGGACACTAAGGATAATCACAAGGCTTTCTTTAGTTATGTTAGGAACCTGGGTGGTAATTCCCAGATATGCTCAGAATTAGTCCAAAATGACAAAAAATACACGAACCCACAGACATTGCCAACATCCTAGCTGGCAGGTTCAGCGCAAACCCCTCCCCACCAAAAGGGCAAATATCTATCCCAGCAGAGTGCTGCCCCTGACATCTCAGTTGCTCAGGTAAGAGCCGCCTCTCCAAAGCAAAAACACAGCATCAATGGGACCAGATGGTGTCCCGGCTGCGTCCTACATGAACTCCAAGAAGAGCTAAACCCAAACATAAAACTACTGTTCAGTCTCAGCCTTACTACAGGATATGTGCCCAAAGAGTGGCGTAAGCAACAGTGGTCCCTCTCCATAAAGGTGGTGCCTCAACGGATCCTGGAAACTATCGCCCCATAAGCCTGACTAGCTTGGTCTGCAAAGCTATGGAAAGGATCATCATGGACCTCATAAATAAAGATATTGGGGACCTACAAACACTGGATCCTACCCAGTTCGGCTTTGTTAAGGGCAGATCCTGCCTCTTAAACCTGGTGGATTTCTTTGAAACAGTCACCAAGGCCATTGACGTGGTGAAGGTGGTCCACACAGCCTACCTGGACCTCGCAAAAGCCTTCAATACAATACCCCACTCGGGCATTATAGATAAGCTCACCAGCTTAAATATAAACCCCTATGTCACTAGATTGATTGCAAACTGGCTCAAGGACAGAACCTACATGGTTAGAATTGCTGGAGCCATGTCAGACTCCAAACCAGTTACAAGTGGTGTCCCACAAGGCTCAGTCCTGGGATCTCTCTTGTTCGGTATATATTTCTCGGAGGTACAGGCCAACATGGAAGGACTGTGGCTGACCAAGTTCGCAGATGGCTGCAAACTGGGCACCATAATCGACTCTCCAGTCGACACAAGCATCCTCCAAAAGGGCCTCATAGAAACAGACAACTGGTGCCAGAGCCATGACCTTAAGCTAAATGCCAAAAAGTGTATAGTCATCCCCTTTGGCAAAAACAAAGTGCCCACAAATTACCACATAGGTGGTAATCCATTAAGTACAGAAGAAGTAATTAGGGACCTGGGGACCCAAGTTGATAGCAATCTCTCATTTGACAACCACGTGGCCAAAGTGGTTAGAAAAACATTTTATATAGCCCACCTAATCATGAAGGGATTCACATCTAGATCAGGGGAGGTCATCGTGCCTCTTTACTCATCCCTCATCAGGCCCATAATTGAGTACAATGCCCCTTTTGGGATGTACCTTACCAGACACCTGCAGCAACTGGAAAGACCCCAAAAGTACCTCACCAAGAGGATCAAAGGGCTCAAACAGATGCCATATGCTGCCCGGTTAAAGAAACTCCAGCTCTACTCAGTGGCATACCGCCTGTTCAGAGGTGATCTGTGCCTGACGTATAAAGCCAAAGCCATGTCCAACCCGGAATTAATGGACATGCTGCACCTCAGAAAATCCAAATCCCATCGAGCTACGCTCGAGACTTGAACCTCAGCACTGAAATAAATAGGACATGCTGGAGGGACAGATTCATAACCCAGAGGCTCCCTTCACTCTGGAATAAAATCCCAGTCCAGATTAGGCAGAGTCCCTCATTGACTCTCTTCAAGAGGAATCTTGATGAGTGGATGGGGGATTGTAGGTTTATCCCGGGTATCACTTCTGTGTCACTGTTAGACAGAGGCACAGTATACTAACCTCGAAAAAGGGCATAGCAAAATAAATTTTAAATGGGTGGCGAAAGCCAAACACATTCTGGCTAGGCTTATAAATGCCCTAGGGCAGATAGCCTAGTATGAACCTATAACCAAATCTCTTTATTCTGAAATGCAGAAAACAGTTATTATTCAGGTTCATAAGCAATGCTGCATTTCACAGATGAGGCCCATCTTTGATAGGCATATCCCAACAAATAACGTGCTCACTTTACAAGAAGAGGAAAAAGACAAATAACAGTATGTTTTTAAAACTTTTTCTCTTAACAAACTCTAATCAGGGGAAGCCAAACTCCCCCTTCTAAGAGACCAGGACTGAAGTTGTTTATGAATCTTCTGACCAGGATTCTGTTTTTTCTGATGTTCTTCGTCTCACATTGCTGCAGTCATAACCTGTGGGTAGTCCGCTGTCCTCGGTCGGCCCGAATACCAAAGTGTTAGGCTGGCGTCGGTCATGGTTGCTCAGAGCTGACGTCAGTACGCAGGAGTACTTAAGCGCATGACCGACGCCATATCCTCAGTCTTTCTTGCCGCGTGGTCCGAAGCAGAAGCAGCATTTGCAAGTGCTGTTCGGCGTTCTGAAATTTTCATTTGTCGAGTTTCAGACCGAAGACCAAGTTGGGCTAAGTACCCCGTTGGGGAATATTTTTGTCTTTTCTTGCTTCAGTTAATCCGGATGTCAGAAAAAGTTAATAATTGTATTTCTTGTGGGAAACAGATACCTCATAGGGGCTATCACTCTCTCTGTATTTCTTGCTTGGGGCCTGAGCACGACGTAGTCGGGTGTCGCTTTTGCGCTAGATGTAATAAGCGCACCATAAGACGCAGATTAGACTGTGCTAGGCTTGTTTTCGGTAAGCGGTCTAACTACAACATGCCGTCGGATCCTCCGACGCCCGCTACCGCTAAAAAGCGAAAAGATAAATCTTTAAAGTCTAAACCGGATGAGTCGTCCATTGCGGACGCCGGTTCTATGGAATCTACGGTTGAATCTTTGGATCCAGCCGAGGTCTCGGCTGAATCCCAGGGGGAACCCTTACTTTTACAGGAGTTGGCCTCTCAGGAGTTAGGTCAGGCCGAGGGAGCTTCTCAAGTTTCTGTGGTTCCATCCTTACAAAAGGTTATTAGGCCTTCTACTTCTGTCTCTAAAGGCCCTGCTAAGGCTAGACCTGGTCTTTCTAGTACAGGCCACAGCCCTAATTCTTCGGGCTCTGTTCCTAAAAAACATATGTTGAAAATGGCAGAGGATTTGATTACTTTGATCAGGGGTTCTATGCCCCCTCCAGAGAAGAGGCCTAGGGTGGAGACAGATTTAGAGGGATTGGAGCATTCCTCAGATTACTCTGAGTCCTCAGCTGAGGATATTCAGGATTTTCCTCCCTATTCTGATTCGGATGCAGAGGATTTTTCCTTTTCTGAAACCTTGCACTCCATGAGGGAACATTTCAAGTGGGAAGGTCAGGATTTTTCAGATTCTCGTAAGAGGCTTAGGGAATTTTTGTTTTTGCCACAACATAGACCTTTGGCTATTCCCCCTGTTTTAGATGTTGTTCAGGATGTTTTTTCTGAAGCTTCCCTTAATCCTGATTCTTTACCCCCTGCCCCTGTCAAATCAAACAGGTATTACAGAGTTCCAGAGGCACATAAATATTTGTATAAGAGTCCTAGAGCTGACCCGGAAACTATTATTCAAGGGCCTAAGGGTGTCAGAGCTTCTGTAGTTAATAATCCAGTTCTTCTGGATAAAGATTCTAGAGCTTTGGATAGGTGGGGTAAAAAATTGTATACCTCTTACACGTTAGCTATGAGGGCTTTAAATTGCCAGTTTCATATGCTGAAGTATCAGAACTTTCTTTTAGGTCAGTTGAAATCTAAGGTAGATGCTTTATCTGAGGGGATAGAGTGTAAGGAATTGCAGGACTTAGTTCATGCTTCAGATCAAGTTGGTAAGCATTCCTTGCAGTGTGGCTTCGATGCTCTTCAGGCTTCTTCCAGGGTGACTGCTACTGGTCAGTTATTCGTAGACATGCCTGGCTTAAGGACCAAAATTTGTCACAGCATGTTAAAGCTCGAATTTTGGACGCTCCTCTTCAATCTGAAGTTCTTTTTGGTTCTCCTGTGGAGTCAGTTTTGAAAATGATGGAAGATAAAGCTAAGTCTATGCAGACGGTTAAGGAATTTTTGCAAGTGCAGCCCCCTAAGTTTAGCAGGAATTGGCCTGCAAGAGGATGGTCTTATCCTTCTTCGGATTTTCAGTCTAAGGGCAGGTCTAGACGTGGTAGGGGCAGGGCTCACGCTCAGGGTTCTTTCAGACCTAGGACTTGGAGTTCTCCTGCACAATCTTCTGTTGAGGGCAGGGGTCAGCCTTTTCATAAACAGACCCAATGACCTGTATCTTCAGCTGCCAGATCCTTCTTTTCTGGCAGCTCCTCTAGGAGGAAAGTTGGCACTTTTCAGACAAAATTGGCATTTGGTCACCCAGGACAAATGGGTGTTGGACATAATAAATCAAGGCTACAAGTTTTATTTTCACACTTTTCCTCCTTTCAAAGGCATGCCAGATGTACCTCCTCAGCAAAGGCTGGAGGCTCAAGAACAAATGTCTTTGCTTTTACAGATGGGGGCAATCCAGGTGGTACCTCCGTCAGAAGAAAGCCTAGAGTTTTATTCTCGTCTATTCCTAGTGCCAAAGAAAGGAAACACTTGGAGGCCAATTCTGGATTTGTCCATTCTCAATACATACCTAGACATTCCAAAGTTCAAGATGTTAACATTACAGCAACTTCTGCCTCTGCTAGGCAAAAATCACTGGATGGTAACTCTGGATCTCAAAGAGGCCTATCTTCACATTCCTATCAGGCCCAGCTGCAGGAGATTCCTGCGTTTTCGGGCTGGTACTTCTCATTATCAGTTCTCTGCATTGCCCTTTGGTTTATCTACTGTGCCCAGGGTGTTCACAAAGGTTCTGGCTCCTGTAATAGCTTTCTTAAGACTGAGGGGAATACAAATTTATCCTTATCTGGACGATTGCCTGATTCTTGCTCAAGACAAAGACAAGTTACTTCAACATCTACAGTATGTAATGGCAGTTTTAAGGTGCCTAGGGTATTCTGTGAATGAAACAAAGTCCAGTCTAGTACCCTCTCAGGACATGTGCTTTCTGGGTGTGAGACTGAATACAGCCTCTCAGATGGCTTTTCTGACCCCGGACAAACAAAGAACTCTTCATCTATACTTCCAGTGATTATCAGTACTGTCCAGGCTGACTGCAAGGACAGTCCTTCAAGCCTTGGGGTTCATGGCATCTTGCATTCTGGTACTTCCCAATGCCAAACTGCATATGAGGAAGCTACAGTGGTATCTCAAAAGTGTATGAACTCAACACTGCCACGATTTGGACATTGTCATTCAGATAATACCCTGCATCCAAAAGGAATTCTTGTGGTGGGCACAGGAATGTCACCTAAACAAGGGACTCTCTGTGACCCGACCAGAGGCGAGTCAGATCATAACGACGGATGCCTCAGACCTGGCTTGGGGAGCACACTTCAATGGGAAATGTATTCAAGACACGTGGCCTCCCAGACTACAGCATTTGCATATCAACATGAAGGAGATGTTAGCAGTCCAATTTGTCCTGATGGCCTTCAAGGACCTACTTCAACCAGGACAGGTGTTGATTCAAACAGACAACACAACAGTCATGTGGTACATCAACAGGCAGGGGGGAACCCATTCTTACCCTCTTTGCAGACAAGCTATGATATTGTGGGAGACTGCTCTGAGTTTGCACATCACTCTTCAAGCACGGTTTCTGCCAGGAGCACAGAACTCCTTAGCAGATGTATTGAGCAGACAAATTGTGGATCCCCACGAGTGGAAATTGGATCCTCACGTATTCCAACAGTTGACAGTGGCTTGGGGAACTCCAGACATAGATCTGTTCGCTTCTCCACTAAATTTCCAACTGCCAAAATTTTGCACAAAGATGTTTCACCCAAAAGCTTGGAAAGTGGATGCTCTATCTTTCAGTTGGAACAACCTTCACGTCTATGCTTTCCCTCCTCTGCCTCTCCTTCCCAAGGTACTCTTGAAAGTCAGGCAGGACAAGCCTTGCATGATTCTAATAGCACCAGACTGGCCACGCCAGCACTGGTATCCTCTGCTGAGGAGTTTAGTTCAGGAGCCTCCTTGGCCTTTGCCACCGATTCCTCACCTGTTGTCCCAGTCAAGCAATCATTTTCTCAATGTCAGGGTACAGTCCCTGCATCCAACAGCTTGGCGTATTCTGTTTTAGACCCTGGGGGGTCTCAGCTTCCTCCACAGGTTTTGAATGTCATTTTGGAAGCCAGACGGCCTAGTACTAGAAAAGTTTATGCTGATAAATGGAAGAGATTTTTTCTTTGGAGCACAGCAAAGAGCTTTGATGTCTCAGTGCCTAATTTGAGTTTTACACTACAGTACCTTACTGAATTACTGGACAAGGGTTTGTCTTTTTCCTCCGTGAAAGTTCATGCTGCAGCCATTTCTGCTCACTATGATTGTGACCCTCCTTTATTTTCTCACCCTTTGTTTAAACAATTTCTTAGAGGGGCAAAAAACATAAGACCCCCACGTAGAGCTCCTACTCCTTCCTGGGATCTCAATTTTGTGTTGGAAAAGCTTACTTTACCTCCTTTTGAGCCAGCAGCTACATCTGAGTTGAAATTTTTGTCTTGGAAGACTGCCTTTTTGTTGGCCATTACATCTGCTAGGAGGGTATCTGAATTACAGGCTCTCATGGCAGTTGAACCCTTCCTGATATTCCATAAGGATAGGGTGTCCTTGCGTACTAACCCTACTTTTATGCCTAAAGTTATTTCTAATGTGGCCTTAAACCAGTCTATTCATTTGCCTACTTTTTATGCTGATCCCCAATATAAAGGGGAAAAAGTCTTGCATTCTTTGGATATTCACAGGCAGTTACGCTATTATTTGAGCAGAACTAAAGAGTTCAGGCAGACTCAACAGTTATTTATTTCTTTTGCTTTGGGTTCACAGGTGAAAGCTGTTTCAAAGCAAACTATTTCTAAGTGGATTGGCCATTGTATTGCTTTTTGTTATTCTCATCATGGAAAGGATGTTCCTGCTGGGATCAGACCTCATTCCACTAGGGCTACTGCCACATCTACTGCCTTTTTACGGGGGGTAGCTACTAAGGATATTTTGGAGGCAGCTACTTGGAGTTCAGTGCACACTTTTACTAAACATTACCATCTCCCTCTTTATTCCAAGTCTAGGGCTGGGTTTGCCACTGCAGTTTTACAGGGCATGTTAGCAGCTCCTAATGCTTTTTAGTTTACCAGCCTCCCTTTACCTTTGCTTTGGGATTCTACCCACAGGTTATGACTGCAGCAATGTGAGACGAAGAACATAGTACAGTTTTGTACCTACCATAAATGTAGATGTTCGAGGATCCACATTGCTGCAGTCCAATTTTCCCTCCCTCCTTCCCCTCTATAGTTTGGGGTTGTTGGTTGTTGGGTACTTTCTATTTATGCTATGGCCTTTCTTTTTTAGGCCTTCTGACATCTGGGGCAAGAAAGACTGAGGATATGGCGTCGGTCATGCGCTTAAGTACTCCTGCGTACTGACGTCAGCTCTGAGCGACCATGACCGACGCCAGCCTAACACTTTGGTATTCGGGCCGACCGAGGACAGCGGACTACCCACAGGTTATGACTGCAGCAATGTGGATCCTCGAACATCTACATTTATGGTAGGTACAAAACTGTACTTTTCTTCTGATGATCTGGATTTGCCCTTATCTACTTATGAGGATTCTGATGCAGAGGACTTTATTCCCTTTGCTTCTCCTCCAGAGGATTTTTTTTTTTTTGGTGAAATCTTACAATACTCTAAGGGAGCATTTCCACTGGGAAAGCCAGGATTTGTCTGATTCAGAAAACAGGCTTAGGGATTTCTTACTCCTGCCTCAGCATAGGCCTTTAGCTATTCCTCCTGTACGAGACATTGTTGATGCTTTTTCGGAATCTAGTTTGGCCCTTGATTCTTTGCCTCCTGCTCCCAGAAAACCTGACAGATATTACAGGGTTCCTGATTCACGCAAGTTCCCTTTTAAAAATCCTATTGCCGATCCAGAGACTATTTCACAGGGACCCAAGGGCATTAAAGCTTCTACTACTAAAAATCCTACCCCTTCTGATAGAGACTCCAGGGCGCTGGATAGATGGGGTAAGAAGGTTTACACTTCTACAGCCTTGGCCATTAGGGCTTTAAACTGCCAGTTTCATATGTTAAAGTATCAGCAACATGTTATTGGATTGCTTAAACAGAAAATGATGATTCTTGACTGTGTGGAAAATAAAGAATTACAGGATTTAATGCATTCTGCTGAACAGGTTGGAAAACATACTTTGCAATGTGGATTTTATTCATTACAGGCCTCTTGCAGGGCTGCTGTTACTGGGTCTGTGCTCGGAAGGGATGCTTGGCTTAAGGAGCAGTCTTTGCCGGATCATGTTAAAGCTAAATTATTTGATGCTCCATTAAGTCAGGGCCACCTGTTTAGCAACAAGGCTGAGGAAGTTCTTAAAAAGATGGAAGATGAAGCTAAATCTATGCATACTGCTAAAGATTTCTTACAAGTTCAGCCTCCTAGATTTAGTAGATACTGGCCCTCTAAAAATTGGTCCTTTCCAGCCCCTTCCAGGTCTTCTCAAGCCAAACCCAGACACAGCAGAAACCCCAGGTTTCAGTCCCAGGGGACACACAAGACTAAAACTTCCAAGCACTTCCCAACTAAATGCTCCTTTAGGCGGAAAGATTGGTCTGCAGGCCAAAAACTGGGAACCCATTACCCAGGACAAATGGGTTTTAAATATAGTGTCCCAAGGATACAAATTTCACTTCCACATCTTACCAGCACCAAGCGGGTGGCCAGATCTACCCCCAAATCAGTGGGCAGAGGCCCAAAATCAAGTACTCTCTCTCTCTTAAGCATGGGGGCTATTCAGTTGGTACCAGAAGAAGAAAAGGGACAAGGTTTCTATTCGAGACTTTTTCTGGTACCCAAAAAAGGCAATACATGCCATCCTATCCTGGACTTTTCTACTCTAAATACCTTTCTGGTTATTCCAGAATTCAATATGCTGACTCTTCACCAGCTGCTTCCTGTGCTAGGCAAAGATACATGGTTGGCAACACTAGACTTAAAAGAAGCATACTTGCACATCCGTATCAGGGAGTCTTGCAGAAAATACCTATGCTTCAAAGCAGGCTACATGCACTATCAGTTCTCTGCACTGCCCTTTGGCTTATCTACTGCACCCAGGGTATTCACAAAGTGCCTAGCTCCAGTCATTGCATTCTGCAGGCAAGGAAATATTCAGATATATCCATAACTGGATGATTGTCTAATTCAGGCAGAAAGCCAGGGCATACATTTTAATCATCTGGCCTTTGTTCAGAGGGTACTGGCTTGTCTGGGGTGCACCATAAACTAAACGAAATCACACCTAGTATCCTGTCAACAAATGATATTCCTGGAAGCAAGCTTGAATACAACTTCCTGGATGTCTTTCCTCACGCCAGAGAAACGGACTCATTTGACAACCTTCTTCAGAAAGTGGCCACAAAAACCCAGTTATCTGCAAGGCAAGTACTGCAAGCCTTGGGGTTCATGGTCTCCTGCATTCTTCTAATTCCATATGCAAGGCTGCATATGAGGAAACTGCAGTTGCATCTCAAAAGCCTATGGTGTCAACATTCACAGGATCTAGAAGCTATAATTCCTGTCATACCTTGCCTACACCTAGAGTTCCTCTGATGGGCAGAGGCCTGCCACCAAAACAAGGGGCTACCATTCACACTACCCCCTGCCGCCCAAACCTTAACAACAGATGCATCAGACTATGCATGGGGGGCTCACCTGGCAGGGAAGTGCATTCAGGTCAAATGGAACCCAAGTCAAGTGCACCTACACATAAATCAAAAGGAAATGTTAGCTGTACAGAATGCTCTGACAGCCTTCAAAGATCACATTCTTCCAGGACAACTAATGGTAAAGACAGACAATACCACGGACATGTGGTAAATAAACAAGCAGGGGGGTACATACTCTTACCCCCTCTGCAGACTAGCCATGGCATTGTGGAACACAGCCTTGAGCTACTAAGTGAATCTACAAGCTCAATTCCTGCTAGGAAAACTAAATACACTGGCAGATGGACTAAGCAGAAACCTCATGGACCCACACGAGTGGAAACTGGAACCAAGGATTTTCAACATATTGAGAAGCAAATGGGGGAGCCCAGATATAGACCTGTTTGCCTCCCCCCAGAACCATCAATTGGACAAATTTTGCACAAGGATTCCCCACAAACTAGCTTGGAAAGTGGATGCTCTATCCTTCAGCTGGAAAAACCTATCAGTTTATGCCTTTCCTCTTTGGCACTACTAAAGATCAAACAGGACAAGCCAAGGACGATTTTAATTGCACCAGACTGGCCACACCAACACTGGTACCCCCTCCTGCGCAGTGTCACTCTTGGCCCCATGGCACCTGCCTCAGACTCCTTCCCTGTTGTCTCAGCAGGAGAACCAGATTCTGCACTCTCAGCTGCAAACCCTGAACCTAGCAGCCTGGCTAATTACCTAATCTCTACTTTGCCACCCCCTCAGTAAATCGGTGATGGATATCATTTAAGAGGCTAGGAGGCCTAGTACTAGAAAATCTTATGCTGCAAAATAGAAAAGATTTTGTACCTGGAACCAATCTCAAGGGATGAGCGCAGCAGTGCCCAGTTCACCTCAGATTCTACAATATTTGACTGAGATGCTTCTTAAGGGCTTGTCCTTTTCCTCCATCAAAATTCATGCCTCAGCCATTTCAGCTTATTATAGCACAGAGCCTTCCCCTCTTCTCTAACCCACTGCTCAAGCAGTTCCTCAGAGGGGCCAAAAATGTAAGGCCACCGAGGAGAGCTCCAACTCCAGCCTGGGACCTTAACTTTGTATTGGAGAAACTCTTCTTCCTTCTTTTGAGTCAGCTGCTACTGCAAATTTAAAATTCCTTTCCTGGAAAACAGTTTTCCTTTTAGCAATCACTTCAGCAAGAAGGGTGTCTGAGTTACAGGCTCTTATGGCAGTGGAGCCTTTCATCGTCTTTCTTGCAGACAGGGTGTCCCTCAGAACCAATCCATCCTTCATGCCCAAGGTGGTATCCAGTGTGGCTCTTAATCAGTCCATTCATTTGCCTACCTTCTTTCCTAACCCATAGAACAAAGGGGAATGGATATTGCACTCCTTAGATGTGCACAAACAACTTAGATTCTACTTGGACAGGACTAAACCTCAAAGGAAATCTGAACAACTGCTGGTGGCATTTGCTGCAGGGACAGAGGGGAAAGCTATTTCAAAGCAAACCATTTCAAAATAGGCCACAGCATTCATTTTTGCTATAAGCAGCATGGAAAACCTGTCCCACAGGGCATCAGACCCCATTCAACCAGGGCTGCATGTACCTCTACAGCTTTTCTCAGGGACGTTCCTACAAGGGACATCCTAGAAGCTGCTACCTGGGGTTCTGTACATACTTTAACCAAGCATTACAATTTGCCAATTTTCTCTAAATCCAGAGCTGGTTTTGCCACTGCAGTCTTGCAGGGCCTTGTAGCTGGTCCTAATTCTATTTAAATTCCTCTTCCCAGCCTTAGCTTTGGGAATCTACCCAAATGTAATGACTGCAACAGTGAAACACAAAACATAGTACAGTTGTGTACACTTAACATGAATGTCGATGTTCAAGTGTATTCTCTGTTGCAGTCCTGGTTACCCTCCCTCCAGCCCCCTTTCTTCTTTTGGCTATACCTCTACTTTCACTTACTGTGCTCAAAATGTTTTTTGGTGTATTTACTTTTTTGTTGGAGGTATATCCTTGTGTTATAGATTTAATTGCTTCATATTAGGGGGGAACCTGAAATTTGGGGCAAGAAAAACAGATGTAATGGCATCGGCTGCATGTTTTATACTCCTGACGTCATGGAAGAAGGGACAGCAACCGACGCAGGACCCTCAGGCCGACTGAGGGCTACTGCAAGCAGATAACCGACTGAGGGCTACTGCAAGCAGATAACCGACTGAGGGCTACTGCAAGCAGATAACCCAAATGTAATGACTGCAACAGTGAATACACTCTAAAATCTACATTTATGGTAAGTGTACACAACTTTACTTTACCTTTCCCTGTCTAGTTATTTGCTCCCAATAGTTTGGTTCCTTTACCAGTTTTCTCCAATAAATTTGAGCCCCCTCTTGCTTATTATGTGTATCCGTAACCGCAGTCATCCCTATTGTCAGAATCTTTTCTCCATTGTCGTGCTGGTTTAGATTTTGAACACTCCCTGCTATTTAATGAATGTAATACTTTATGATTTTTGTTGTTCTCCTTAAGAGTCTGCATCCAAAATCCCACTCTCTCCTTATTTCTTAAGCGTCCTCCCTGTATCATTGTCATTCTTTTCCACTTTGAATTATAGTGTTCTGCTTGTGCTATGTACAACAGCCTTAACTGTGTTGCTCTAAAATACCCCCTCAAGTTGATTAATTGTAGTCTGCCTTGTTCTGTTGGAAGAGTCAGTTTATCCCACTTGTACCTTGCTCTTCCCTTCCCAGATAAAATTTGTCAGCTGTTTTTTAATTGATATCCACAGTTTCTCCACTGGTTGATAAAAATATTCCTGACCTGTGTATAAGACTAATGGGACTAAAAACATTTCAATTGCTTGTATGTTAGTATCCATATAACAAAGTTTCCAGTTTCTCAATTTTTGTATTCCTTTCTTTTTAGTCTCTTCCCACATATCCTTAGCTGCCACAACAGAGTAATTTCTAATGCATACTCCTAAATACTTCAGTTTGTCATGTCCCCATAAATATGGATATTGTTGGAGCAATTTGTGTGTGGGTACATAATTTACCACTATCGGCTTTGTTTTAGCTTCATTAATTTTGTATTCCAAGAAGATCTGAAGCTGTCTTAAAATGTTCCACAGCAGTGTAATGTCCCTTTCTGGTGTTGTCGTATATAAATAATCATCTGCAAAGAGAGACCACTTTTTTTGACCGCCATACCAATTATATCCTTGAATTTCTGAGTCCCTTATACTTTCTCATTATTATTGAGCCTTGAATATCCTATGACCTGGATGACATGTGGAAACGGGCGGTGCTTCTGGAATGTGAAGGCCTTTGTCATCACTGATTGTGAGTGTGGATCTGATGTGGGGTCTGAAGGTTATAAAATGAGTTTTGCAGTGTTGGCGTTTGTCTTTAGTTTTGAAAACATTCATTTGTTTGTATATGTGACTCTGGTGTTGCATATTGAGAGTATGATGGTCCAGTGCAGTATGAAAGATCTTAAAATGAATTTTTATGCTTAAGCTGTTTCTCTGTGAGGAAGAAAGTTAATGTTCTTAAGTAAATGTTTAAAGAAAAAAGAGAGTATGTGTGTTGTGAAAACTTAACCGATGGAAGTTAAAGTCTGGAGACAGATTATCCAGTACTGTGGCATAAAGGGATAAAACCCTAACTGCAGTCTAAGTGACCTGTGTTTGATCATCAGTTTGGGCATTTGATATGTTGGTGCAGGTATTTGTCTAAGTGCTGCCTGAAGGGAGGTGTGCACCATAGAGGTGATTAGCCTTCTGACAAAACTGACAAAAGCAGGGGATGGTGATGGGGGGGGGGGGTGAAGGTTGCTTATTAAATAACCCCCTGCAGGGGCGGAAGCAGTCACCAGCATGCATTTTTTTCACAAGACACAACTGCCCTAATATATGCCTTCTGTAAATAGGGATAGGTGATAACTAGTGAAGACATGGATGTTTTGCACAGGAGGGACCTCAGCCAAGTGCTTAACCATAGAATGCATTACAGGATGATAGTTCTGTATTAAAAAAGTACTTTGATGTTCCATGTTCAATTACTTCAGTTTTTGTGTTATTGCATTATCTTTTATTTGGCTTCAACTGCCTGTAGTTACTTAAGCTGATAGTTGTATTTTCTGACAGGCGGCCATTTTTAAGTTGTATTTTTCTGTACTGTATACTTTATATATATATATATATATATATATATATATATATATATATATATATATATATATATATATATACACACACACACACACACACACACATTTATTGAGATCAGCTGCATCAAATGTCAACGTCAGTAACTTGACAGACTGTTGTGCATGCTCAGAGGATTAACCATGGAGCATGCCAAGTTTAACCTTTTTTTTCACATGGGGCATGCTCACTTGAACCCCCCACACACACACACACACACACACACTGCTTAAAGGAGAACCGCACCCACAGACTCAGAAAACATGTTTATTTCGTCATGGTTTGGTGTTTCCTACATTTTAACGCCACTCTGGGACTATTTACAGGTTTTTAAATGTTTTTATACGTAATTTCTTCATCTGACCACATGGGGTCTGGCATCTTGAAGTAATTCTGATTGTTTAGTCTGCCTCTAGGTATCCCACAGTGCATTGTTTGCCTGTAAAAATTTACATCACACAGGCATCTTTCTTCCTAAAGCTCCTGTCACTGCATTGATTTTCCATACATATACTGCTGTCTTTCAGTCAGTTTTAAGTAACATTTCATGACGTTCAATGACTACTTAAAACACAAACAGTGCAAATGGCGCACAACAGACTTTTGAAGTGCTTTTTACTGCTGCTTCTTTTTAGAATGGCTAAATTGCAGTCTTTTGTGAAGCCTGGATTGTACAACTTTGACTCATCTCCCACCCCCTTCACACCTAACTTCACTGGTTGTCAAAGTGCCAAAGGTAATTTGAGGTGTTACCTGCTGTGGTTGACAGCTCACAGCAGGAGACTTGACTCATGTACTGTTTCCTTGTTCTAGCTTTTACTTTCTGCATGGGTAGGGAAAGGACCAGGGAGATGTGACATGACATCATGGGTGGGTTTTAGGATCGTTGTGGTGATGTCAGTTTGGGGAGGGAATGGGCCAGAAAGCTACCTGTATTCAGTGGCCTTGATGATATCAATGAATTGGAGACTGCATCAAGCTTTTCCAAGGCGGGATAAAACTTTTTGAAAGTGAAACCACCACAATACAGTAAGGTACTGTTCTAGTGGAGAGAAACAGTCAATATAAAATATTTTAAATGCTGTGTTTTTGTTTATTCATAGCAGAGATAGTAAATAGGGAGAAAAAGGACAGAGAAGTTGAGCATTTAATAATAGAATCCCGTTGTCCTTATATTTATTCCAACCCCAAGATCGCGCAGTCCTCAGGGGAAAGGGCACATTTCCCCAACCTCGGATATGAATCAGTCTTGCACACCTGTTGCCAAAAGCATATCGAAAAAACAGAGATCAACATTGGGGAGTTTTGACTGTCCCATATCTTTTTAGGAGGCATTTATATAATTTTGGTCAACAAAACAGCTGATCGTTACATATACAAAATTGCTACATTATCGGGGTTAGAGAATATGCCCTTTTCCTGACATTGTGTGAACTTTGGTTAGATATAATTAGAAGGTGCATGGGGCAAATATTGTTTTATTGTCCGATTGCTCCTCAGTTATATCATGGCATATGGGCAGTTTTATATCAATTTTCTTGTTTTGGATTGCGACAACTTTAATGTTATCAACATTTGGGAAACATTAAGTGCACATGTGACAAAGCAACTCCTGTTACAAGTTAAGATGTGATTGTCAGGAGCCCTGATCTGTATCACTGACCACATAATAAAATGTGAGGAACAATTGGCATTAACTGCATAGGGTAAATGCGTACTGCTGCATCGGGTATCATCACACATCTACCACACCCAAATAAGTCTTACCCTGTGTATAGGTGTAGTGCAGAGCTCTAACTACTGTCTCCCTAGATTGCCATACATCAAAACCCCCCACCCCACCCTCAAGTGCAGTCTTACCAATAGTAGTTGAAGCTTATTTGAGATTTTTTGCACAAGTGTGCATGCAGACATGCATTTTTTTCCAGTATTTATAAACTGGGTTAATATCTTTCTGATGCCAACATTTGCTTCCCTCTCTTCATAGAAATGCTGTCAACCAAGTTATTGTGGCACACCAAGCGCACATTTATGTTTTACATTTAATATGAGCCAACCTTTAGCAGCAACTTTTCAAAGGTCAGAAGCCACCTGTTGAGGTTACACTACCACCCTTGAAATGCTGATTAAATCACCAGCCACAGACATCTGTAATTGAATAATAAAGTTTTTTTAATTTAATTAAATAAAATTAAATAATGTATTTGTATAGTTACATATACTGACATGCTGCACTTGGGCAGTGAAATGCCACATAAATGGATTTAATTACACTTGGCATAGAATTCTAGCAAACAGATCATCTGGCCCTGTCACTGCTAGCAGCTAAACGATTGACTATGTTCCAGTTACCCTTGATTCCGGTTTGAACTTTTTCAAGAATGGCCTTGCATTGGGCAGACTTGAAAAGGAGAAAGTAGTTAACATTCTTAGGAGTCTGTTTCTCTCTCTCTCCACTTAAGGCTTCAGATTGCATTTCCTTTTCTCCTTCAGTCTGAAGTTTCCAGTTCTCACTGACCAACTTTTTTTTTTGGGGGGGGGGGGTCGGGGGGTCAAATAAGACAATATATTTTTGACCTGGAGAACCATTTCAAGGAGCATTAAACTTTAAGCTTGGTAAGCACATTTGCTAAAGCAGCGTCTGATGCATTTTCACTGAAAACAGTTTGTATATTCAGTACATTTTAGATTTTGTGTCATGCAAGTTTTTGCAAGTTTTAGTAGAAGTAACAACCATGTATTTTTGCTTTTATGAAAAAAAAAATGCTACATGTACCTGAGCTTAATACAGCTTTTTGTTTTACAGAAAAACAGTTGGAAACTTCACTCAACCTGCCACATGTTTTTCAAACAGAGTGCTGGCTTTTGCATAGTACCACTCCTACATGCATGCATATGTTATTTGTGTGTGTGTGTAATGGATCTACTTACTGAAATCCTCCCACACCGTCCCTAACTAAACATACCAGCTGAGATCGCACTATAGTGGAGAAAAGGTCTAAGTTCACCATCATTTCCCGGAATTATTTTATGGAGATCCAGGTATTCATGAAACTTCATCTTTGGCAACTACTTCTCATCGTTATAAAGTTCAAAGTGGGATTTCAGTAAGTAGAAGTACACACACACACACACACACACACACACACACACACACACACACACACACACACACACACATACTTGTATTTATTTTAAAATAGATTGTGTGTAGAATCTACATGTGCCTTTATATCTTTACTTTATTTCTTGCATTACAGGTTGTACTCTTCAAAGTTTTGTTTTTCTCAGCACGTATGTATTTACGTTCTTTACATTTTTGTTCTCAGCTTTTAAGTATCTGATCAGTAGTTGTCTAATTGCAACCTGTGCTGGGTTGAAATTGGTCTATTGTGATCAGTGCTCTACCCTGCTAAACAAACCTAAAGAAATGTTGTGTGTGTGTTTGCATGCACAGAAACACCTATGTAAGATGATATTCTGAAGGTTAAGTCGTGATTTTATTCCATATTCGTGGAAGGGATGGAAGGGGTTGATTGATGTGTTTGTCAAACACACACACACACACAAATGTTTTTAATTGCATTTCCTGATCTGGTGTAATTCATTGAATGGTGATTAGTCAATGCATAGTAGGGGAGATAAAGGTAATTTCCAAGTAATTATGCAAAACAGAATATACTGGCTGTTCATGTACAGTAGATATAAAAAGTGTACACACCCCTTTTAAAATGCCTTATTTTTGTGATATAAAAAATGAGAGTACAATAAATCATTTCAAACCTTTTCCCACTTTTAATGTGACCTATAACCTGTACATTTCAATTGAAAAACAAACAAATCTGTTAGGGGAAAAATATAAAAAATACAAAATGTACAATATGCTGGTTGCTTAAGTCTGCACACCCTTACACTAGTACTTTGTTGAAGCACCTTTTGATTTAATTACAGCATTCAGTCTTCTTGGGTACACACCTGCCATCAATTAAAGAGACTCTGGTTAACCTCAATTATACAATGGAACCTCTGCAAAGCTGAGAAACGTGCACGCTGATTGGCTAATCCAAGCAGCGTGCCCATTGTAAATCCAACATAACTACGTAAAGAAGTCTGGCGGCTAACGTATCGAGCAATGACAACTTGTAAGGAAGAGAATCAAACAACCTTACCAGCACACTTTAATAAATGAAGCTCCCGAACTCCAATGTACATTTAAGCATAAAAAACATAAAACAACATAATAATACAAAAAAAAAAACCTTTAACAACATCACACCCAGCACCCAGATATGAAGCAAACAGTAACTCCTCTGCTTGCAAGACCATACCGGCAACCACAAAAGGCATTCACATTTTTGTAATACTGCAAAGACTGTAACTGCTCCGCTACATAACTGTCATTAATACACAAAACAGTACATTTTCCAGGGAGTGTACCTTAACTAACATAAACTCGAAGGTGGCAGTAATGGGGTATGTGCTTCCGGTAATTTGTTTCTTTTTAAAAAGAGCGCTGCACAAGCACTCATTTTTGCACGTAACTCTGGAGACAGGGATAGTCATTATGGTTTTCTACGCCTGATAAACCTATAAATTAGTCATTATTTTGCATCATGACTGCTGTCTAGTTAACTGAAAAATTAAACTAAAAAAGTTAAGGTAAAAGTATTACTGTAAAACCTACGACTTTCCTGGATTTAGAAAACACCAAAACATATTACTTGTATTTAAATTAAAAGACAAATAAAATAAACAGTAAACATGAAGTAAAAGTGTGGATAATTTTATCTCATAAAAAGTGGAAGAATACAGACTAACTCAAACAAAAACCTAAATAACAACAACACAAACATAACACAACACAAAACTAATACTATTGTATAATAGCAATAGCCCACATCTGGGTGTGGGCAATGCTGGATTTACCCTCAGCTTTGTTTGGTCACGAGGGCTTCTCATGACCAAACTACACCAACCGTGAGCAAATCCAGCATTACCCACCCCCAGCCATGGGTTATTGCTTAAATAAAGATCAGCTGTCCTAGTAGGATTTTCATGACATTTACTCAGTTGCCTGCTACAGGAAAAGCCATGGTTCACAGAGAGCTTACAAAGCATCAAAGGAATCTCATTGTTGAAAGGTATCAGTCAGGAGAAGGGTACAAAAAAATTCCACATCATTGGATATACCATGGAATACAGTGAACACAGTCATTAAAAAGTGGAAAAAATATGGGACAACAGTGAAATTGCAAAGAAATGGATGTCCCTCCAGAATTGATGAAAAGACAAGGCGAAAACTGGTCGGGAGGCTGCCATGGAGCCTACAGCAACACTGAAGGAGCTGCAGGAATTTCTGGCAAGTACTTGTGTACTACATGTGACAACAATCTCCCATATTCTCCATATGTTTGGACTATCGGGTAGGGTTGCAAGACGGACGCCTTTTCTTACACAGAAAAACATCCAGGCCCAGGTAAAATTTGCAAAACAATACACCAAGTCTCCCAAAAGCATGTGGGAAAATGTCTTATGGTCTGATGAGACCAAAGTTGAACTTTTTGGCCACAATTCCAAAAGGTACGTGTGGCACAAAAACAACACTTCGCATCACCAAAAGAACACCATCCCTACGGTGAAGCTTGGTGGTGGCAGTATCATGCTTTGGGGTTGCTTTTCTTCATCTGGAACTGGGGCTTTAGTCAAGGTGGAGGGAATTATGAACAGTTCTAAATACCAGTCACTTTTGGCCCAAAACCTTCAGGCTTCTGCAAGAAAGCTGAAAATGAAGAGGAATTTCACCTTTCAACACAACAGTGACCCCAAGCATACATCCAAATCAATAAAAGAATGGCTTCACCAGAAGAAAATGAATGTTATGTCCCAACTGGAGCCCAGACCTAAATCCAATAGAAAATCTTTGTGGTGACTTGAAGAGGGCTGTGCACAAGAGATGCCCTCGTAATCCTACAGATTTGGAGCGCTTTTGCAAGGAAGAATGGGCAAATATTGCCAAGTCAAGATGTGCCATGCTGATAGACTCCTACAGAAGAAGACTGAATGCTGTAACTAAATAAAAAGGTGCTTCAGCAAAGTATTAGTTTAAGGGTGTGCACAATTATGCATCCAGCCTATTGTACGTTTTTTATTTTTTTATTTTTTTTTTCCCCTAACAGATTTGTTTTTCAATTGAATTGTACAGGTTATAGGTTACGTTAAAGGTGGGAAAAGTTTTGAAATGATTTATTGTGGTCTCATTTTTTTACATCACAAAAGCCTGGCATTTTGACAGGGATGTGTATACTTTTTATATCCACTGTAGTTGGCAAATTGTCTTATTTGTTTCTGTTATGCAGTCGCTGTACCTTTTCAAGTTATTTCAGAGGTTTGTTCAAAAGATGCAGAATATAACATTGTATTCAGTTGGATCGGTGATATATGAAGTCTTTATTTAAGGTGTTTAAATACTTAAGACACAAGCATTGTATTAAGAAATACATAAGAAATAGAGTTTTAAAAAAAAGCTATTCTGTACATTATTTGTACTAGAATGAGTAAACATGTTCACTAGAATTAGATTGGCTACAGCCTAACTTTCTGGCTTTGGTAGTAGGTGCCATACCTCTCAACCTGGAAACTCCAAAAATCTGGACAAGGCCCATGAAAAATAGATACAAATCTGTAAGCTGATTAACATAAAATTTGCATACACAATTATGTAACCCCGCCCACTCTAGTGGACCTGTGGGATATCAACTTTCAAATGCCAACTGAAGAACAGACAACCAAAATATGGCACCAGAGTCCCCCCTGCAGCCATTCCAATGTCCCATTACCTGGCTATTTCGCCCCATTTACCATAAACACTAATGTGCATACTGCTTTAGTTCTACAATGATTGTTTGGATTTTATTTTTACATTTTATAGCACAATCCACAAACACTAATAGACTTCTGAGAAACAAAGAAATACTGTCTCACAATGAAAGCAGACTTAGCATTAACATTTATCTGCCCTTAAAACTCACATTCATTGAAACAGCATTGATACCTGCACCACATTCAAAGAAAATGCATCTGCCCAGTGGTAGTGGATAAAGATTACCTTTCGGCTGTTTTCAAATCATAGACCCCTTGTACACAAAAGAAACCTACGTGTTCTTTGATATACCTTCCTGACTTTATTAAATTATATTCCTTGTGTAACACAGCACACTTGTTAGACTTACAGCGCATTTTAAATTTATTGTTTGAATATTTTTCCAGCAGGTAATGAAACAAAATGCATGATGAACCAATAATGACAAAACTGCCCAATTCAGAACATTTCCATCATAAAAGTCATATATATATATATATATATATATATATATATATATATATATATCACTCTTTTGAACAGCAAACACCAACATAATTTATAATAAAATTATAAATATCTGCTAGAATTACACTGAAGGAAATAAAGCAAAACTTAATGAGGTGCAGAGAGACAGAACTACTTGAATCACCATGTTCAGGTATGAGCATGAATGAGACCTGCACAATATACCTCTGAATGAATAGTTTTAGCCACTTTTATTTTAGCAAATTGAGTCACTCTAACTGAAGAAGCAATAATACAATTTTATATGTAAAATTAAATTCTGACTAGCAGCACACATTTGTCTGCATTTTATTTATGCACAGGAAAGATTTTGACAGGTACAGAGGCAGGAGGCACAGCATAAGCTGTTTTAATAACTTTCTAGATAACTGTTATTTTGTATAGTTTAAGACCTGCCTCATACTTTTTTTCATGTGACCTTAAATACTTATGATAGGTATAAATATCTCCAACATATTCATGCTAAAGTGTAGAAACAGCCCTGCCTGATGAGCGTACACATGTATCTACCACTAATACACTTGCATAGGTTCTGAAATCTAAAATCAAGAAATCCTCAGCTGTATCTCAGAGGCATAAACTCAATAAAAAAAAAAAAAGTCTCTTAAATGTAACACGATAGCTAACTGACATCAAACCATCCAAATCAACACAGCATACACTCTTAAATTGAAAGCATTTTGTGTGTGTGTGTATGTCTTCAAGTTTGGAAAGACTGTGCCAGAACTAAAGAAATTTAGCAAGATCCCATGTCACCTTCTGTGCGGCAAAGCAGTTAGAGCAGAAGGGCAGACTTTTGCATGAAAATGAAGGAAACAAATGCATACCGTTCATTACACACACCTTTCCTAAATAAATGGCAGCAGATTTGTACACACACTTCTTCCCTAAACGGCAGCATAGACATACCTTTCCTAACATTTAGCAAGGCAGCAGGTTCATAAAAGGGAAAACGGCTCTTCCTCACTGAAAATCTTTCCCGGGCTTTATCTTTGTAAACGTATCGCAGCAGCAGCATAATTCCAGGCTCTCTTGCACGCACAATGGGCTTGAGCAAGCTCGATTCCGACAGACTGGCAGGCTGCTGACGTCATCGCGCATGGGATGACGTCAGCTCAAAAAGCCGGGAAATAACATTTTAAACTAAAGCGCTGGCAAATTCGAAATGAAGGGGCGCCACTCGGGAATCGTGGCACCCCATTATTTGGACCCCAAAACTCGGTAAAAACAGAGTAATTTGGGACGGTTGGGAGGTCTGGTAGGTGCACATTTATTCAGCTGTGATTTGCCATTGTCCTTAGATGTTTAACAATGCTACTTTTTTATGATTTGACCATTTATTTTGTAATCCTGAGATAATTCCTTTTGACTGAATTTCACAACACTGTATTTAATGACATCCTTGCTAGGGTGTGATGTATGCATTTTAAAATGGTCTCGGAATGCTTTGGCTTCTTTTCATTATTAGGTCTGAGAAGAATAGTCCAGAATGAGATGTCATTAGTGCTGAACCCTTCGGGACACCTCTGGTAGACCCCATTGAGTTAGACAGGTAACCCTACCTGGCTTGTGTCTTTTTACTTAATTAGTATTGTAGGGACTGAAGTATGAAAGGGTTGACATTTAATGAAGTATGTGTTTAACCATTTCTTTATGTGGGTGGATTAGTGTTAAATTCTTGTCAAAGTCAAGGGAGGCTGTATGTAGTGTAAAACCGCTCAGAGTTGCTTTCACTACCTTAAGAATGCTACAAGATTCAGAATGCAGGATGTTTCACGTCTAGCAGAAGCAGGTGTGTCACTTTGAGTTCAGTACATCACTGTCCATGATTTTTTTTTTTTAATAGAATATTGGTCAGGCATACGGGTTTAGATTGTTAGGATCTCACATTCTGAGAGAAATGTAAGTATGCATTTTCAGTGCTCTCTCTGTCTACTTCAAGGCCATTGGGAGATGGTGCCTATGTTGGCAAGCAGTGTTTATAAGACAGGAAACAATCTTGGATGGGATACCAGTGTATTATTGGGCACATGCACACAAAACCTACACTGAAGGGACAGATTCAAGTATTTCTGTTTTGACTTGAGTTATGTGTTTTAAGATATTGGAAGGTAAACTAAGGCCATGGTAAACATAAAATGCCCCTCTTGTTGATAGTAGGGCAGTCAAGCCTTGACCTGTGAAGTGGTAATACTGTTCTAGTCTTATGCCCAAAACAAAATATCTTTTAATACCAGACACTAATACCCAAAGTGGACATTGTCAGTTTGCACTGAAGGCACATAAGCATTGACTTAGCAGCTGATGCTGACCATATTGGTCACTGCTGCGGTAGCCTTGCCTAATATGGGATATATCATGCCAGCTTCTGAAGCTTCAGGACACCTTCCACATTCCCAAATTGGCTCGCAACTTGAACTGAGCTGATGTTCAGCTTATGCTGTTCCTATGCTGGGCAGATAAATTACCTTTGGGGGAAAAAAACTTCAATATTTTTTATTAGCAATACTTTCCTCTTCAGGAAAGTTAACATAAAACCAGGAATTTGTGTTTTAATGGACTGTCATGAGATTTACTGTACTTATAAATTGGAGCACTATTTTTTCCTGTCAGTTTAAAAGTTGTTTAAAGTAATTGAAAACCATTTTTCTATGAATAAATTGTGTTTATTTTACATTGTGGGGCCGCAAAGTGTTATGAAGTGCTATGTACTGTGTTTTTCTTTGAAAAAGTGACTTTTTAAAGACTTTTGTTTTTTACCAGCATTTGCTATGTGTTTTCCCAAGGAAAGAGACACAATTTTCAGCTGGACCATGGAGCATTCTGTTGGTTTCATGATCAGTGCCTTCATCCAGCCACAAAAAGAAAAAAATTAAGCAAACAACCTTTGCCATCACATCAGGCTACAATTTGCCTGAGTTGCAGGTGGGTGACTCTGTTGTGGCCATTATTTGTACCTCAGACCACTCATCTTTTTCCTTGTAGCACCTACAGCTACTGTGGGCCAGGAGTAAACCATGTCTTCTGCAGCTGCTGTTGTCCTCTCAGTTGGGCAAGGGAGAGCTACTCTTGTTGGTCGTGCAAGAGGGAACAGAGAAGATTTCTTAGTTTTGTCAGAATGTTGTACCTGTCTTATGGGGAAGCTGCTGCTGTCATTAGTAACACTGCTGGTCCCAGTTTTCCTGTCAAAAAGAAATAGAAAACTAAACCTGTATATCTACTCCTCAAATTCTTTAAACCGGATTAGTGTATTATGTCTAGCCCAGGATTTAATTCCGGCTATTGACCGTTCTTGTAAAGTAATTTCTGGTAAAAGAAAGAGGGGCGCCTCTTTTCCTGAAGAGATTCAAGATTCTGAATCTGGACAGGAAAATAAAGGGACAGATAGTTTTCTCTTCAGATATGTGGTTCATACTCTGAGGAATACTCAGTTTCTGACTGTCCCTGTGAGTGGGTGGGTGGTTGGGCTCTCTTTCTCTGCAAACTAGGAGCCGTAATCAAAACTCCTAATGATGTGTATATCCTACAAAAAGGCCTCACTGAGACAGATGCCTGGTATCAAAGCCATGGCCTCAAGCTCAATACCAAAAAGTGCATTGTCATCCTTTTTTGTAAAAACTCTGTACCCATGAACTACCACATAGGTGGTAGTCTACTTAACACCGAAAGTGCGATAAGAGATCTTGAGACACAGGTGGACAGTAGTCTCTCCTTTGGTAATCACATCGCCACAGCAGTCATTAAATCCTTCTACGTGGCACATCTAAACACAAAAGGTTTCTCATCCAGGAAAAAAGAGGTCATTGTTCCCCTCTACTCATCACGCATTAGACCCATTATAGAGTACAACGCCCCTTTTGGTATGTACCTTACAAGACATCTACAACAACTGGAAAGGCCACAGAAATACCTCACAAAAGGATTACCAGCCTCAAACAGATACCCTACGCAGACAGTCTCAAAAAACTCCAGCTTTACTCTGTTGCATATCGCCTACTCAGAGGCGATCTCTGCCTAACATACAAAGCTATGTCAAACCCAGAGCTGTTGGACATGCTCCACTTAAAGAAATCCCAATTCCTCCAAGCTACATGCTCCGGGGACCTAAACCTTGTCACCACAATAAATAGAACATGCTGGAGGAATAGATTCCTGTCCCAGAGACTTCCCATACTCTAGAACAAACTACCTATCTATATCAGACAAAGCTCCTCCTTAGCACTCTTCAAGAAAAATCTTGATGATTGGATGGGAGATGGGAAATTCACCCCGGGGATCACTTCTGTTGCTCTGCTGGACAGGGGCACAGGGAAATAATTTTCTTGGTTGGCAAAAGCCAGGGTACAGTTTGGCTAGGCTTATTTAGGCCCTAGGGCCAATAGCCTAGTACCTACCTATGAACCTATGAGTATGCCCAGTAATTTCAGTGGAAGAGGCGTTTCATTCCCTCAGAAAATACTGAGTACTGTTATAGAAGGAATTTCCAGAACCTACACTCATTCCTCCAGTTCTGTCTGCTTTGGGGGGATTTGTTTTTGCCTGCTGTTTTCCTGACAGTCAGTCACCAGCTTCTAAAAGGTAAAAAGGTAGAGAGGATATACACTCTTCCCAAAGCTAATCCAACAGCTGTAGCTTTACTTATGCTGCTAAACACTTGGTTAACTCCAATCCTATTCTCTCTTATATGGATGGGAAGATTATTGATAAGTTTGGGAAGAAGTGTATATGCTATTTTCTTTGATTTTCAGAATTTTGAATGGTCAGTCACCAGTGTTCGGATTTGTTCTGACTAATTGTGAAATATGATGAATGTTTTATCTGCAGTTCATTGTTTGCAGTGTTTATGTGACTCCATTAGTACCTCTTCAAGTGCTATGTCCACTGGTACTGGTACTTTGAGGAAGTTTGCATGGCTGCATTCTCAGAACCTTCCAGATTGTTAAAAATGAGGTTTTAAATTCTCCTTTGGCTGGAGATTTAGCTTTTGTTTCCATCTGCTGCAGAGGTGAGCAAAGTGTAGTGAAAGGGGTAAGCTGATTTAGAGAGTCTCTCAAGATTTTCCAGCCCTCCTTTTCCAAATTTTCCATGGGATTCTCTAACTCTTCATCCAGTATTTTTTTCTCATCCTCCAGTTTTGAAAACAAACAGAATACATGAAAACAGATATTTAAAAAGAAATGTCAGGCGGGGAGAGGGGGAGTGTCCAATAAGAATTCTGGAATCTCCCAAAACCAAGGACAGTCCAGTAAGTCAGAACCTCCACTTTTTTCTTTGGCAGCTGATAATTTCAGGCAAATGGGTTCTTAATATCATTCATAAAGATTTCAGTTGGCAGTGGGAGGAATTTCCTTGTTTCCAGGAGGTAATTTACTGTCCTTGGGAAGGATAGATCCTCTGTTCTCCCTTCACTGGTGGGAATTTTTTTTTATTTCAAGGATGTTTCTTTTGCCAAAGAAAATGCTTGGAGACCTGTTCTGGATCTTTCTTTTCCTAAACCTGTTTGAGATAGTGACCAAATTCAAAATGATTTCACTCCACAACCTGTTACCTCTTCTTCCTCGTTCAAGTTCCCTTTTAACAGTAGATTTAGAAGATGCTCATCACATTCTTATTCATCTAGACTTAAGCCTTTTCTTAAGGTTTTGTGTGTCTGGATCCACCTTGTCAGTTCTCTGCCTTACTCTTTGGACTATCCACTGCACCATAAGTGTTCATAAAGTATATAGCTAGATTTATAATTTATTGCAGGCTACGAGGTATCAGCATTTTTCCATATTTAGATGACTTGCTTATCTTTGCAGAGTCTTTTTCAGCGTGTCAGGAATCGCTCTCTTGAGTGAGAGATGTCTTATGCAATCTGGGATTCCAAGAGAACATTTAAAAGCCTTTCTTGATTACTTCCCACAGAACTGTGATTCTGGGAGGTGTACTAAACAGCACAGGTCAAAGAGCTTTTATTCTACACAAAAAAATAGATCTTTTTGTATGGTTTTCTGATCCGACTTCGGTCACAGTGAGGAAATAACTCAGAATTTTGGGTGTCATGGCTTCTATCATTCTCTCAGTACTGCTGGCAAGACTCCACATGAGAAAGATATGGTGGTATCTTAGTCTCTTTGGTCCCAGCACTAACGCCCTTAACTCGTTCACTCCAATGGAGCGCAGGAAGTCTGCACTGTAATGTTCAATTGGTGGAGCCTATGCCTTTTGACAGAATCAAATTGCCCTCATATTTCAAACAAGTGTTCATATATCTGGAATCATAGAGGTTATGAAAGAAGTATTAATTGCAAACCCTTCAGCACAAACTATTTTTATAGTGGTAGTCTTCCTTAGGTTCTAGGTTTTAAATTGAATTGTATAAGTCACAGTAACCGTTATGCTTGTAATATTTTGTGAACAACTTACAATATCTCAGCAACCACTCAAGTTACTCTCATACTATCAGCAGTATTTTATTCATATACTTGTGTGCTTTCATATGAGGCTAAGGACTTCTGTCTGTGTTACTTGGTTCTTGAGATATTTAGAAAAATATGAAAATTATATGTATATAAATTAATATCATAAAAACAGTTAATATCTCTTTACCTACACTAGACAGAAGTCAAATATTAATGCATTTCCATTGTGTGTGCTTTAAGATGAAATCTTTTAAAACCTTCTACATAACATGGTTTTGGAATTATTGATGCAAATATGAACAAGCAATATTTGATGCCTAGAGGCACAAGTAAGTGTTAACTGCAGATGTATCTGGAGGCATCACTCGAATGTAGTGAGTTAATCTTTTCAGATCCCAGTCCTGGGATTTGTCAGAAGGGAAATTACTTGGAATTAGCAGATGCCTTTAAATCCAGGTCTCTCCTTTTCCCTCCCTGTCCCAAAGCAGTCAGTCACCACAAATGCCTCGGACTTTGCTTGGGGAGCAGTTTCAGGAGGGAAAAAAGTGCAAAGTGTGTGAGACACCAAAGAAAGATGCAACCACAAAAACATAAGAGATCCTTGTCATGATCAATGCACACAACTTTCTGAATCATCTTTGGTTCCTGGTACCTCTTCAAGTTGTTACAGATAATACTACAGTCATGTGGTACATCAGCAAGCTAGGGGGAACCAGGTTGTTCCCTGTGTGCAGACAAGCCACATTAGCTTGGGATATAGCTTCAGAGCAGAGTCTCTCTCTGTAGGCATCCTGCATTCTGTCTGAGCAAGATTATGAGGCAAACAAGCTGAGCAGGGCAAAGGAAGATGCTCATGAATAGGAAGTAGATTGGAGGTCTTCACCAATTTGATCCATATGTGGAAGTTCCTCAAGGAGACCACTTTGCCTCCTCTCTGAACAAGCAACAGGAAAGATTCTTCTCCAGGACTCTGTGCAAGAAGGCCTGGAAGAACATTGCCTTTTCTTTTCCTTGGACAGGGATGCTCCTGTATATTTTATCACTCTTTCCATTATTATCCAGTTGGTTCTCCCTTCTTTTGGAAGTGGCCAGAAGCAGCTACCACAAGCTTCCTTACAAACTGTATTTACTCTCACAAAAACAGGGGTGTTTGATACACCCAGACTCCAGTCTACTTCAACTGACTGCGTGGATGATAGGGTATTAATTCCCTTTAGGCACCTATTTAATGAGGATGTGCAGCAGGTGCTAATAGAGGCAAGAAAGCCTCAAAGTCTTTTGGCTTTTCCCGGTTAGGGGTCGCCACACTGGAACTTCGGTCCGCTAATGATTGGCAGTGGATTTTTACGGTGCCGAGTTGCCAGCCTGACACCCAACCTTCAAAAAAGGCACACCCATTCACGCACGCACCTACCTGCATGTCTTTAGACATCACTCGACTGCGGGGTGGACATGCAGACTCCACACAGAAGGCACTCCAACCGAGAATTGAATGGGAGAACCTCTTGCTGTGAGGTGACAGTGCGGTGACAGTGCTAACCACTGCACCGCAAGAAAGCCTGCTACTAGAAAATCATGTATTAGCAAATGGAAAATGTTTCCTAGTTGGTGTCAACAACAAAATCGGCACCCATTCAGGATAGCTGTTCTCTGGTTTTACATTTGTTTAAGCTATTGTCTTATGGCCCGTCTTCATCAAGGTTCAGTTATCAGCCATTTTACCATGTTTGTCCATGGATCATCCTCTTTCAATCCATTCTCATGTCAGAATGTTTTTGAAAGGGGTTTTACTTGAGACCCCCAAGAAATTCATTGGTCTCCCCATGGGATCCTAATTTTGTGTTACAGAAGCTAACAGTTTCTTCACTTGAACCAGATAACATGGCTGACTTGAGGTTCATAACATGGAAAACAGTTTTTACTATTGCTCTGTCATCTTCAAGAAGGGTATCTGAGTTGCAAGTTTGTATGGCGAGTCAACCCTATCTTATTTTCCACAGAGAAAGGGTATCTTCGAGAACTAATTCTTCTTTTATGCCTAAAGGTGGTATTTAAAGTTACTTTAAGCCAAACTATCACCCTTTTTCTTTCCTGAATCCAAAAAATGAGGGAGAGGATACTGCATACCTTGGAATACCCACATACAACTCTAGTATTATTAAGTCAAACAATAGAGGCCAGCACCTAAGGGAGTCATAACTGGTTTAATTCAGCTAGTAAGAATCAGACCAGTTTCCGCAGTATTTGCCTTCATCAGTGATTAATCCATCTCAATAATTATTTCTTTTTATATACATCCAGCTTCATTAGCAGTCAAGAAAAAAATTACAAATGGTCATTAAGACCTGGGGAAAATAATGTCCCTAACTTGACTGTCCAACTTTTTTCTTTGTCATTTAATATACTGTGCCACACTAGTTTGTGTGTTCTATCTCCCCATATTTTGTCAATAATGCAGAAATGAAAAGTGACTGTTTTATAAACACATACATGTCTGTATAGTGCATTGGTCATATTCCTATTCTTAATGTCACCTAGGTGCTCAGACATCCTTGTTCTAAATGGCCTGGAAGTCTGGCCAACATAAAATGAGGAACAGGTGTAGGTGGCCAAATAGACCACCCAGTCTGTTCCACAATTAGCAAAATGTCTTATTATACACCAATTTGGTGTTCATACTGGAAAACTTGTTTTTTGGCATATATTTACAAAAGGAGCAGTGTCCACAGGAGAATGATCCCACCAATTTATCTCCTGTGATCGTTAACCAAAATTTGTTGTTCAGCCCTAGATTTGTAATGATTGAGGTAAGATCCTAATGTCCTACCTCTAGGATATGAGAATTTGCACTCATCTGTCAGAAAGTTAGATAATTCCTGATTGGCCATAAGAATGATGTTCATCATGTTACCCTGCTGCAGTCATCACACTTGGGTTATCCCGCCGTCAGGCGGTCCCGCAGTCGGCCGGAATTCCAAAGTCTTGGTCCAGCGTCGGTTGCTGTCACTTCTTCCCTGACGTCAGTGCGCCAGGGGTATATATAATGCATCCAACGCCATCTTCTTCAGTCTTTCTTGCCGCACGGTGCCCGAAGCAGAAGCAGTTCGCAAGTGCCGGTCGGCCGACTCCTGAGATTTTCGAACTCGAATTTCAGACTGAAGTCTTCAGTAAAGCTAAGTACCCCATTTGGGAAACTTTTCTTGCCTCAGACCAATGTCAGAAAAAGTTAACAATTGTATTTCTTGTGGGAAGCAAATACCTCATAAGGATTTTCATTCTTACTGCATACCTTGCCTAGGCCCAGGCCACGATGTCACTAGTTGTCATTTTTGTGCTAGATTCAATAAGCGTACTATAAAAAGACGCTTTGATTTCGCATTACACTACTACTGTAGAAAATGTAACTACGCTATGCCGTCGGAGCAACCGACTACCGGCGTGCACAAAAAACCGCAAGGATAAGGACAGGCAGCCTAGACCCAAGCCAGACTCCGAAGCCTCGGCTGGTCCGGTCTCCGGTCTTCAGTGAGGCTCCTACGCAGCCCCTGACTACCGCAGATCTGGAACCAGGGACCGCTTTGGAACTTTTGGCGGAAAGTACCAGGCCGATGCAGCCATTTTGTTCAGCCCCTACCGACGACACTGCTGAAAAAGATGTCGGTGCTGCAGAAACACCTTCGGTTTCTGAAGGCGTCTTCAGACCGACGCTCACCTTTAAAACGTATTCTAAGACGAAGACTCCTATTAAACCTAAAAAGACTGCACTTCAGTCCCCTGTTCAAGGCCCCATGCCTAAGAAACAGATGCTCAAAATGGCTGAAGATTTGATCTCTTTAAGGCCTAGACAAGAGGAAGATTATGCATCCTCTGAACAAGTGTCCATTTCTTCAGGCTCCCCTTATGAAGATTCTGATGCTGAGGATTCCATTCCCTCAGCTTCTCCCCCTGAAGATTACTCCTTTGGGGAAACTTTACAGACTATGAGGGAACATTTTCACTGTTAAGGTCAGGACTTCTCTGACTCAAAGAAAAGGCTCAGAGAGTTTCTCTTACTCCCCCAGCACAGACCACTTGCCATTCCCCAGTTTTAGACATTGTGGATGATGTTTACTTAGAATCCAGTTTGAACCCAGACTCCCTGCCTCCTGCTCCGGCCAAACCTGACAGATACTATAGAGTGCCGGATTCTCACAAATTTCTTTACAAAAGTCCTGTTGCTGATCCAGAGACTATCTCCCAGTGTCCCAAAGGGGCTAAGGCTTCTATGGCAAAAAAATCCAGTACCCTCTGAAAGGGACTCCAGAGCACTAGACAGGTGGGGGAAAAAGGTTACACCTCAGCCACTCTAGCTATGAGGGCACTAAATTGCCAGTTTCACATGTTAAAATATCAGCAATTTCTAATGTCTCAATTGAAACAAAAAATGAGCACACTCCCTCAACAGTCTGAATTGAAAGAAATGCAGGATCTGTTGCATGCATCTGAACAGGTGGGCAAACAAACTTTACAATGTGGGTTTGATTCATTGGAGGCTTCCTGCAGAGCAGCTGTCACTGGGTCTGTTATACACAGGCATGCTTGGTTAAAGGAGCAAACTCTGCCTGATCATGTTAAAGCAAAGCTTCTAGATGTTCCCTTACAGCAGGATGTTCTTTTTGGAGTTAAAGCAGAAGTCTTAAAGAAAATGGAGGATAAGGCAAAATCTATACAGACAGTCAAAGATTTCCTACAGGTACAGCCCCCTTGCTTCAGCAGAAATTGGCCAACAAAAAATTGGTCCTTTCCAGCTACTGACCGGCCACAGAGGGGTAAATACAGACGTCCAAGAGGCAGAGGACAACCACAAGCCCAGTACAAACCTTGACAATGGGGCACTACAGCACAGAAGGGAGGAGAAGACAGGTCCCAAACTACCAGAAGGCAAACTCAGTGACTTGCATCTCATCTGGCCAAGCAACACTCTCTTGGCAGCCCCCTTGGGAGGAAAACTCGCACTTTTTTCAGACAACTGGCACATTGTCACAAAGGACAAATGGGTCCTAGACATAATTTCACGAGGATACAGATTCCATTTTCACACCTTGCCAATGAAAAGAGGAATGCCAAACCTGCCACAAAATTAATGGGAAGAGGCACAAAAACAAATTACAGCTCTCATGGACATGAGAGCCATTCAACTGGTACCTACTCAAAAGCAAGATCAAGGATTTTACTCAAGACTCTTTCTAGTGCCCAGAAAGGACAATGTCTGGAGACCAATTCTGGACCTTTCAATTCTAAACACCTTCTTACAAGTACCCAAGTTCAAGATGCTAAAGCTACAGCAGCTTCTTCCCATGTTGGGCAAGAAAGCATGGCTAGTAACGTTGGACCTCAAGGAGGCATACCTGCATGTCCCTATCAGACAAAGTTGCAGAAGATACCTCAGTTTCATTGCAGGTTCAACCCATTATCAATTCCCTGCACTGCCCTTTGGCTTATCTACTGCGCCCAGGGTCTTCACAAAATGCCTGGCACCAGTAATTGCATACTGCCGACAAAGAGGAATTCAAATATACCCATACCTGGACGACTGCCTCATCCAAGCAGAAAGCAAGGACATCCTCTTACAACATCTGGCTTTTGTAAAACATCTTCTAAGTTGCCTGGGGTACACAGTAAACGAAAATAAATCAAAACTAGTACCCTCACAAAATATGACATTCCTGGGTGCCAGCTTGAATACAATGGCCCAGAAGGCTTATCTGACACCAGACAAACAACTACAACTGACACAATATTTCAAAACAATGGCAACAAAGACCCAACTACCTGCAAGAAAAATTCTGCAGGCCTTGGGCTTCATGGCATCTTGCATACTACTAATACCATTTGCAAAGCTGCATATGAGGAAATTACAGTGGTACCTAAAAAGCGTATGGTCTCAACACAGCCACAGCTTGGACACAATGATATCTCTCATCCCCTGCCTACAACAGGAGTTTCTATGGTGGTCACTGGCATGTCACCTCAACAAGGGTCAGCCTTTCACCTTACCCCCAGCCAGGCAAATTATGACAACAGATGCATCGGACTACGCCTGGGGGGCACACATGGCAGGGCAATGCATTCAAGGCGTATGGTCTGCAGATCAAAGGAATCTGCACATCAATCAAAAAGAGATGCTAGCTGTACAGAATGCTCTGACAGCCTACAAGAATCTATTACATCCAGGACAACTTACAATAAGGACGGACAACACCACAGTAATGTGGTACATAAACAAACAAGGGGGTACACACTCCTACCCTCTATGCAGGCAAGCAATGACCTTGTGGAACACAGCTCTGGCTTACCAAGTTCACTTACAAGCTCAATTCCTGCCAGGACAAAAGAACACATTGGCAGATGACCTCAGCAGAAACATCATGGATCCCCACGAGTGGAAACTTGATCCACAAGTATTTGCAACAATAACTCAAAAATGGGGCCTTCCAGACATAGACCTGTTTGCCAGTCCTCAAAACTACCAACTAACAAAATTTTGTACAAGGACACTTCACCATCAAGCTTGGAAAGTGGACGCACTCTCATTTAGCTGGAAAAATCTGACAGTATATGCTTTCCCTCCGTTGCCTTTCCTCACAAAGGTGCTTCTGAAAGTCAGAAAGGAGAGACTACGACTGATACTCATAGCCCCAGACTGGCCACGCCATCACTGGTACCCACTGTTGAGGAATATGGCCCAGGGTCCACCTTGGATTTTACCACAAACTGCCCATTTACTCACACAGCAAGACAATCAGATTCTTCACAGCCAGTTAAAAACCTTAAATCTGGCTGCATGGAAAATCACCTAAACATCCAGCCAGCTCCTCTTTCCCAAGCAGTTATGGATGTTAGTATGGAAGCTAGGAGGCCCAGCACCAGGAAGGCCTATGCAGGCAAATGGAAAAGGTTGTGTGCGTGGAACCACACTAAAGGCCAAAACACACTTCAGCCTCACCTGCCTCAGATTCTACAATATTTAACTGAGATGTTGCACAAAGGACTTTCTTTTTCTTCCATTAAAATCAATGCATCAGCTATTTCAGCCCACTACAACACAGAACCACCCTTATTTTCGTATCCACTTCTAAGGCAGTTCCTCAGAGGGGCAAAAAAACATTAGGCCCCCCAGGGGAGCACCTACACCAACATGGGACCTCAATTTTGTTCGGGAAAAACTTACACTACCTCCCTTTGAACCAGCTTTCTCTGCAGATCTACAGTTCCCATCATGGAAGACTGCCCTGCTGCTAGCAATAACTTCAGCTAGAAGAGTCTCAGAGCTGCAGGCATTAATGGCAGTGGAACCTTTCCTCATTTTCCATCAAGACAGAGTTTCTCTACATACTAATCCTTCCTTCATGCCAAAGGTGGTTTCCAGTGTGTCTTTAAATCAAACCATTCACTTACCCACCTTCTTCCCAAACCCACAGAACAAAGGAGAAAGACTCCTGCATTCCATGGACATTCACAGGCAACTTCGCTGCTACTTGGATAAAACTAAGGCTTTTAGAAAATCTGACCAGCTCTTTGTATCCTATGCTAACGCTTCACTAGGGAAGGCTATATCAAAGCAAACCATTTCAAAATGGATAGGGCATTGCATTCGTTTTTGCTATACCCATTATGGAAAACCAGTTCCTGCTACCATTAGGCCCCACTCTACCAGGGCAACAGCTACATCTACAGCCTTCCTCAGGGGGGTACCAACCAAGGAGATTTTGGAAGCTGCAACTGGGAGTTCAGTACACACTTTTACCAAACACTATCACTTACCACTTTACTCTAAGACCAGGGCTGGCTTCACCACTGCAGTTCTGCAGGGCCTTCTAGCCTCCTCTAACCCTCTATAACTCCTCCACCCATCCATAACTTTGGGATTCTACCCAAGTGTGATGACTGCAGCAGGGTAACACGATGAACATAGTGCAGTTTTGTACCTACCATAAATGTAGATGTTAGAGTGTTCACCCTGCTGCAGTCCAGGTTACCCTCCCTCCATCCCCTCTGATCTAACTGGCTAAATCTATACAATACTTTCCTGATGTATTTGCTTATAGCTGGAGGGATTTTGTGTTTGTGCAACAAAATTATTTTATTTAGTACTAATTACTGACCACCTTTTTGGGGGCACCTGACATCTGGGGCAAGAAAAACTGAAGAAGATGGCGTTGGATGCATTATATATACCCCTGGCGCACTGACGTCAGGGAAGAAGCGACAGCAACCAACGCCGGACCAAGACTTTGGAATTCCGGCCGACTGCGGGACCGTCTGATGGCAGGAATAAACCCAAGTGTGATGACCGCAGCAGGGTGAACACTCAAACATCTACATTTATGGTAGGTACAAAACTGTACTTTCCAATTTTTATTCACTGCATTTCTAATGGCATGAATATTTCTACCATATGTAGTTACAAATCTGATAGTGTTATCTATTGTGGGCATTTTCTCATGATATTTCAATAAATCCAGTCTATCCTGCCCAGTGGTCAAATTACTAGCTGAAAGGATATGTCTTGATTTATAACCCCTGGCTTTGAATCTGTGTATCAGGTCATTCTTATGATGATCATAATCAACATTTGAAGAGCAAATCCTTTTAGTACGAAGGAATTGTGACTTGGGAATATTCCTTATAATATGGTCTGGATGTAAACTGGTGGCTTCCAAAAGGCTGTTGTATTGTTGATATTTGCGGAACACCTGTGTTGATAATGTATCGTCCACATTTCTACATATCTTGACATCTAAGAAGTGAATTTCTTGCTGGTGCATATTAAGAGTGAAATCAGTAACCCACTTGTTATCATTGAGGTATTGGACAAACTCTAAAAGATATGCAGTGTCTGCACGCCAAGCTAGCCAACAGTCGTCAAGGTATCACCGCCAAATGTCCATATCACCCAAAAATATGTTGTGATTATCATTAAATATAAAGAATTCCTCCAAGTACCCCATAAAGAGGTCTGCATAAATGGGAGCAAAAGATGCCCCCATAGCTGTACCTCGCACTTGCCAATAACATTCCTTCTGAAAATAAAAGATGTTTTTAAGACATGTTCTGCCATACAGACCAATAATGTATTGAAGCCTGGACTATAAAGATTTGCTCTTTTTAGCCAATATTCAAGGGCCTCAAGCCCAGCCCAGTGTGGAATGTTTGTATATAAAGCCGTAACATCCAGAGTACACATTATCCATTCTGGTTCTAGTTGTGTATCACTAACAATTCTGAGGAATTCCGTGGTGTCCTTGATCCTTGATCTGACCATAGTCAGAACTGGCTGTAGATACTTAGTGAGGAATCCTGATAAGGGTTCCATAAGTGAGCCCATGCCAGATACTGTCAGTCTACCAGGTGGTTTTTGGAATTTTTTATGAATTTTAGGCATCAAATACAGTATTTGCTTCTGAGGATCATCTACCCTAAGATGATGTAAATCTAATGTACTAATAATACCTTCCTCAGCAGCTAGCTCTAAGGAGGAGTCAGTTTCCTTCTTGAAATGGCTTGTCGGTTCTAGAGGCATTGGCATATAGTGAATAGCATTTTTAAGTTGTCTGTGGGCCTCTGATAAATAGTAAGCCATGTCCATAACAACGACTGCTCCTCCTTTGTCAGCAGGAATAATGACTATGTTATGATTATTTCTAAGTTCCCTAAGGGCTTGTTTTTCAGCCCCTGATAAATTGTGCCCTAACATACGGGATTCATAACTTTGGAAGTATAGATCTTTGAGAACAGATTTTTGAAATGCTGCAACATATTTATCCATAGGAGGTTGAAAAACAGATTTCTTGAACTTGAAATCAGTAGATGTAAATGTTAAGTGCAATGTCGAATACTTGGAAACATTGTTACAAATGATAATTCACAAATAGTGGAATATTCCAATGTACTTAACATTTCATCTGTAACCCTTTCCAAAACCGCTATCAAACTACTAAGTAAAGGATTAACATATGTTCTTTGTTTTTATGTTCATGAGGATACTGTGGTTAAGGATGTCCTCTCATTTTGTTGATTGTTACATTTAAAACTATGTTTTGGCCAGCAGGAGAACTCTGAAATATCTACTGATTTCAAGTTCAAGAAATCTGTTTTTCAACCTCCTATGGATAAATATGTTGCAGCATTTCAAAGATCTGTTCTCAAAAATCTACATTTCCATGGTTATGAATCCCGTATGTTAGGGCACAATTTATCAGGGGCTAAACAAGCCCTTAGGAAACTTAGAAATAATCATAACATAGTGATTATTCCTGCTGACAAAGGAGGAGTAGTCATTGTTATGGACATGGCTTACTATTTATCAGAGGCCCACAGACAACTTAAACATGCTGTTCACTATATGCCAATGCCTCTAGACCCGGCAAGCTGTTTCTAAAAGGAAAATGACTCCTCCTTAGAGCTAGCTGCTGAGGAAGGTATTATTATTATTATACATTAGATTTACAACATCTTAGAGTAGATGATCCTCAGAAACAAATACTGTATTTGCTGCCTAAAATTCATAAAAATTTGCAAAAACCACCTGGCAGATCGATAGTATCTGGCATGAGCTCGTTTAAGGAACCCTTATCAGGATTCCTCACTAAGTATCTACAGCCAATTCTGACTATGGTCAGATCAAGGACACCATGGAATTCCTCAGAATTTTTAGTGATAAACTAGAACCAGAATGGATAATGTGTACTCTGGATGTTACGGCTTTATATACAAACATTTCACATTGGGCTGGGCTTGAGGCCCTTAAATACTGGCTAAATAGAGCAAATCTTTATCGTCCAGGCTTCAGTACATTATTGGTCTGTATGGCAGAACATGTCTTAACAAAAAACGTCTTTTATTTTCAGAAGGAATGTTATTGGCAGGTGCGAGATACTATAGGGGCATCTTTTGCCCCCATTTATCCAGACCTCTTTATGGGGTACTTGGAGGAATTCCTTATATATAATGACAATCACAACATTTTTGGGTGATAGGGACATTTGGCGGCGATACCTTGATGACTGTTGGCTAGTTTGACGTGGCATGCAGACACTGCATATCTTTTAGAGTTTGTCCAATACCTCAACAATAACAAGTGGGGTGTTGAATTCACTCTTAATTTGCACTAACAAGAAATTCACTTCTTAGATGTCAAGATATGTAGAAATGTGTACGATACATTATTAACACAGGTTTGGAAGCTACCATTTCACATCCAGACCATATTATAAGAAATATTCCCAAGTCACAATTCCTTCGTACTAAAAGGATTTGCTCTTCCAATGTTGATTATGAACATCATAAGAATGACCTCATACACAGATTCAAAGCCAGGGGTTATAAATCAGGACATATCCTTTCATTTAGTAATTTGGCCATTGGGCAGGATAGACTGAATTTATTGAAATATCATGAAAAAATGCCCACAATAGATAACACTATCAGATTTGTAACTACATATGGCAGAAATATTCATGCCATTAGAAATGCAGTGAATAAGAATTGGAACATTCTTATGGCCAATCAGGAATTATCTAACTTCCTGACAGATTAGTACAGATTCTTATATCGTAGAGGTAGGACATTAGGATCTTACCTCAATCATTACAAATCTAGGGCTGAACGACAAATTTTGGGAGACCAATTAACGATCACAGGAGATAAATTGGTGAGATCATTCTCTTGTGGACACTGCTCCTTTTTTAAATATATGCCAAAAACCAAGGAGTTTTCCAGTATGAACACCAAATTGGTGTATGATATCAGACATTTTGCTAATTGTGGAATGGACTGGGTGGTGTATTTGGCCACCTGCTCCTGTTCCTCATTCTATGTTGGCCAGACATCCAGGCTGTTTAGAATAAGGATGTCTGAGCATCCAGGCTGTTTAGAATAAGGATGTCTGAGCACCTAGGTGACATTAGGAATAGGCATATGACCAATGCACTATACAGACATGTATGTGTTCATAAAACAGTCACTTTTCATTTCTGCATTATTGACAAAATATGGGGAGATAGAACATACAAACTAGTGTGGACCAGTATATTAAATGACAAAGAAAAAAGTTGGATAGTCAAGTTAGGGGCATTATTTTCCCAGGTCTTAATGACCATTTGTATTTTTTTTTATTCAGGTATGTATATGTGTGTGTATGTATATATATATATATATATATATATATATATATATATATATATATATATATATATGCATGTATGTGTATGTATGTTCTGGAATATATTTTTGTTATATTCTTGATACTCTCCTTTTGAAGTGTATTCAGTTATTTAATTACTGTCACTTTAAACGCCTGATTGCTAATGAAGCTGGATGTGTATAAAAAGAAATAATTACTGAGATGGATTAATCACTGATAAAGTCAAATACTGCCGAAACCGGTCTGATTCTTACCAGTTGAATTAAACCAGTTATCACTTCTTAAGTGCTGGCCTCTATTTTTTGACTTTACATGTACTTTTTGGCCTGGTGCACCTGCCTTACGTGCAAAGTCTGTTCTGGGTCTAGTAACTCTAGTACTATCTTGGCAGAACTAAATCTTTCAGATCTTTGCATCAGGTGTTAATTTCTTGTAAAGGTAAAAAGAAGGAGCAACCTGTATCAAAACAGACTGTTTCCAAATGGTTGTCTAAGGCTATTATTATCTTTTGTTATACTCAGCACAACAGAACTATTCCAAGAAGGCAAGGCCCACTCTGCTAGAGCACTGGCTTCATCTGTGGCATTTTGGAAACAACTGGATTCCAGAAGCAGCAATTTGATCCTCTGTGCATACATTTTACAAAACATCATAAGCTGGAGTCCTCTAGGTCCAGATCAGGCTTTGCAAGGGTCATTCCACAGGGAATCCTGGACTCTTTTTCCTTCCACCTCCAAAATATAGTAAGCTAGAGAAACCTTACCTATACATCTAAGGGTACTGCAGCAGTAATCAATGTAATGAACACAGTATATGTTATAGTATACTTACCATAACAGTACCTGTTCGAGATCAGTGCTGTACTAGCCGTTCCCTCCATCCCCACCTCTTTGTGTGTGTGTGTGTGTGTGTGTGTGTGTGTGTGTGTGTGTGTGTTTTTTTATGTGCGCGCTTATGTTTTTTATGGTGTGGCTATTTGTTACTTTTTGTTATTCCTAGCATTGTTGTTTCTGGGCTCAGCCTCCCCTCTTTCTCTGTTGGCAGAAAAGTTCGAAGGGCTTGGCACCCAACTTGTCTTTTAGTCAGCTCAGCTAGAGCTGCTCAATAGTTTGGGAGGATGTGAAGTGCCTTGAAGTTTTGGAAGCTTGGCCGTCGCTTGGCAGGATGTAACCCATACAGCTAATGCTACTGCAGCAGTGATCATTCAGACATCTGTTGTGGTAAATTTGCTTACACAACTGTCCTTTCCAAGAACAACATAGTGATAGCTACTCTAGCATACCTGATGACTGCTGCTTTCAGAAGAGTAAGTAGGAGTGCAGCATAATCATGATTCAAAGAAGAGTGTGTGCCACCAGATCTGTGGTGTATTTGGGCTAAATCACTTTGTGAAGATTCACCATATCCTGTAAAGACCTAGACACCTCCTGGCATTTCTCTTAGGATCAGATGGATAATGCCTCTGGTCATCTTGTTTTGTGTGTTCAGTGTATGGTTCCATTAATTACGAAAGTGTTTCTTTGAAGCTTTTGAAAGGTATTGACATAAAGCTTTTATAGTGGACAATATAGTTGTCTTGATATTTGACTGTTTAAAACAGCTAAAGATAGAATAATTAGGGTGTGTGTATGTATGTTTGTACTTTATATATATATATATATATATATATATATATATATATATATATATATATATACATGTATACACACACACACACACACACACACACACACCATACTGCTCAGACAGAATTGTCTAGCCTTGTATGACAGCTTGCAACTGTTAGATAACATTTCTGCTTCTGTAATGTGTGTAACTTGCTGATGCATTTACAGGTTCTTTACAAAAAATTAGTACGTATTAACTTGCTTAATATGACTTACAAAATTCACTTTAAGACACCTGAATCTATTGAATGATCATGCTGTGGATGCAGGTATATGCTGAACAGTTTTTCTGTTTATTTCTGCAGTACATGTTATGGTTTTGGTGATGCACTCAAAGTACAAGAAAGTGTGTGTATAATTTGATTTTGTGTCAAGGTTCAGGAGGAGGAAGTGATTTGGGGGAACCAGTTTGAAATGTCACGACCAAAATACGGAGACTAAAATGCCAAAAGAACATACTTGTAAATAGCAAGTTATATATATAATTTATATAGTTTACCCAAACATAAACTGGGAGCACTATTCAAGCCCCAACACCCTCGCCCAATGGTTCCTAGAATTTATAAACTCAAATGCTATGGAACAACTGGTCACCACTCCCACAAGAGGGGAAAACATATTGGACCTGATCATCACCAACATGGGGACTCTATGTTCCATACCAGAGGTATACCCCTCATTGGTAAGATCTGACCATAAACTAATCTCACTGGACATTCATATCTCATCCCCATCCCCAGCCAGGGAAACCACGGTGAAGAACTTCTCAAAAGCACAGTTCACACTTCTCAAAACTGAGGTGGAATCCTTCAAAGCCCCCGGGCCAGTGGACAATATGGCCCAAACCGCAGAATCCTTTGCAAATGCATTTTATGGACACCTACAGGAATGCATGGATCGTGCTATCCCAAATAAAACCAAGACTCACTCCTCCAAAGGCAGGAGACCTGTCTGGTGGACCCCAGCCATAAATAAGCTATACAACAGAAGGAAGAAGCTACTACATGATAGAGCAAAATCCCAAAAAGGGAAGGCATCTCTGATCAGTACTAGCAAGAAACTACGATCCCTCATAAAATTATCTAAGGCCAGCTTCGAAAGAAAAATTGCACAAGACGCTAAAGATAATCACAAGGCCTTCTTTAGTTATGTCAGGAACCTCGGTAGCAACTCCTAGATATGCTCTGAGTTAGTGCAAAATGACAGAAAATACACTGAACCCACAGACATTGACAACATCCTGGCAGACAGGTTCAGTGCAAACCCCCCCCCCAAAAGAGCAAATGTCTATCCCAACAGAGTGTAGCCTCCCTGACATCACAGATGCACAGGTGAGAGCTGCCCTCTCCAAAGCAAAAAAAAACACAGCATCAATGGGACTGGACGGTGTCCCGGGCTGCGTCTTACATGAGCTCCAAGAAGAACTGAACCCTCACATAAAGTCACTGTTCAGTCTCAGCCTTACTACAGGATATGTACCCAAGGAATGGCGTACAGCAACAGTGGTCCCACTCCACAAAGGTGGTGCCACAATGGACCCCGGAAACTGTCGCCCTATAAGCCTGACTAGCCTGGTCTGCAATGCTATGGAGCGTATCATCATGGAACTCGTAAACAAAGACATTGGGAACCTCCAAACACTGGATCCTACCCAATTCGGCTTTGTTAAGGGCAGATCTTGCCTCTTGAACCTGGTCGACTTCTTTGAAACAGTCACCAAGGCCATAGATGAAGGGAAGGTAGTCCACACAGCCTACCTGGACCTCGAAAAAGCCTTCGACACAATACCCCACTCGGGCATCATAAATAAGCTCATCAGCTTAAATATCAACCCCTATGTCACAAGATGGTTTGCAAACTGGCCCAGGGATAGAACCCACATGGTCAGAATTGCAGGTGCCATGTCAGACTCTAAACCAGTTACAAGTGGCATCCGACAAGGCTGAGTCCTGGGACCTCTCTTGTTCGGTATATATTTCTCTGAGGTACAGGCTAACACAGGAGGACTGTGGCTGACCAAGTTCGCAGATGACTGCAAACTGGGTGCCATAATCGACTCACCGTCTGACACAAGCATCCTCCAAAAGGGTCTCACAGAGACTGATAACTGGTGCCAGAGCCATGGCCTAAAGCTAAATGCCAACAAGTACATAGTCATCCCCTTTGGGAAAAACAAAGTGCCCACAAATTACCACATAGGTCGTAATCCATTAAGTACGGAAGAAGTAATTAGTGATTTGGGGACCCAAGTAGATAGCAATCTCTCCTTTGACAATCACGTTGCCAAAGTGGTTAGAAAGACCTTCTATATAGCCCACCTTATCACGAAAGGGTTCACATCTAGATCAGGAGAGGTCATTGTGCCCCTCTACTAATCACTCATCAGGCCCATAATTGAATACAATGCCCTATTTGGGATGTACCATACCAGGCACCTGCAGCAACTGGAAAGACCCCAAAAGTACCTCACCAAGAGGATCAAGGGACTCAAACAGATGCCCTACGCAGTTAGGCTAAAGAAACTCCAGCTCTACTCAGTTGCTTACTGCCTACTCAGAGGCGATCTGTGCCTGACGTATAAAGCCATGTCCAAACCAGAATTAATGGACATGCTCCACCTCAGGAAATCCAAATCCCTTAGAGCTACATGCTCCAGGAACTTAAACCTCAGCACAGAAATAAATAGGACATGCTAGAGGGACAGATTCATATTACAGAGGCTCCCCTCACTCTGGAACAAAATCCCAATCCATGTTAGGCAGAGCCCCTCAATGACCCTCTTCAAGAGAAATCTTGACGAGTGGATGGGAGATGGTAGGTTTACCCCTGGGATCTCTTCTGTGTCCCTGCTAGACAGAGGCACAGTAAACTAACCTTAAAAGGACTATCTTCTGTGACCTACTATACAGAGGCACAGTTAACTAATCTAAAAGGGTGGCGAAAGCCAAACACACACTGGCTAGGCTTATAAATGCCCTAGGCCAGATCGCCTAGTATCAACCTATGAACATAGATATATATATATATATATATATATATATATATATATATATATATATATATATATATAGCAAGATTTCATTTCATTTTACTTATTTTTTTAATGCTTAAAAGGCATTTTGGGATAATGTGTTATACAACAATCAAAACTGGCTCAAATATTTGATTCTTGCCTATGCCGAATTTTTAACTGCTGAGGTTATGTTCATAGGTGGGTACTAGGCTATCTGCCCAAAGGCGTTTATAAGGCTAGACAGAATGTGTTGGCTTTCGCCGCCCCCTTAGATTAGTTCCCTTTGTCTCTGTCCAGCAGAGCCACTGAATTGACCTCCGAGATAAACTTTCTGTTTCCCATCCACTTGTCAAGGTTTCTTTTGAAGAGTGTTAGCGAGGAACTCTGCCTAAAGTAGATTGAGATCTTGTCCCAAAGCATGGGAAGTCTCTGGGACGGGAATCTATCCCTCCAGCACGTCCTATTTATTGTTGTGGCGAGGTTTAGATCCCCAGAGTGTGTGGCTCGACAGGATAAGGTTTTCTTTAGGTGGAACATGTCCATCAATTCTGGGTTGGACATGGCCTTGTATGTCAGGCAGATATCACCTCTGAGTAGGCGGTATGCAACCGAGTACAGCTGGAGTTTCTTCAGTCGAGCTGCATAGGGCATCTCTTTGAGGCCAGTGATCCTCTTGGTGAGGTACTTCTGTAGTCTTTCCAGCTGTTGCAGGTGTCTTGTAAGGTACATTCCAAATGGGGCACTGTACTATATGATTGGTCTGATGAGTAGAGGGGCACAATGACCTCTTTTGATCTGGATGCGAACCCTTTTGTGATTAGGTGGGCTATGTAGAAGGATTTTCTAACCACTTTGGCAATGTGATTATCAAAGGTGAAATTACTATCTACTTCTATCCCCAGATCCCTTATTACATCTTCTGTATTTAGGGGACTACCACCTATGTGGTATTTTGTGGGTACTTTGTTTTTTCCAAAGGGGATGACTATGCATTTTTTGGCATTTAGCTTGAGGCCATGATTTTGACACTAGGTATCCATCTCCGTGAGACCCTTTTGGAGGATGTCTGTGACAGCCAGGGAGTCCATTATAGCCCCCAGTTTGCAGTCGTCTGTGAACTTGGTCAGCCATAGTCCTCCTGTGCTTGCCTGTACCTCTGAGAAGTATATGCTGAACAGGAAGGGTCCTAGGACTGAGCCTTGGGGAATGCCACTTGTAACTGGTTTAGAGTCGGACTTTCCTCCCGCAACTCTCACCATATGGGTTCTGTCCGTGAGCCAGTTGGCAACCCATCTTGTGATGTAGGGGTTTATGTTCAGGCTGGTGAGCTTGTTTATAATACCAGAATGGTGTCGAAAGCCTTAGCGAGGTCTAGGTAGGCTGTGTGTACCACCTTTCCCTCATCTATAGCCTTGGTAACTGTCACAAAGAAGTCCACCAGGTTTAGGAGGCATGATCTGCCCTTAACAAAGCCAAACTGGGTAGGGTCCAGTGTTTGGAGGTTCCCAATGTCTCTCTTAATGAGTTCCATGATGATGCGCTCCATAGCCATGCAGACCAAGCTAGTTAGACTTCTAGGGCGATAGTTCCCTGGGTCTGTTGTGGCTCCACCTTTGTGGAGTGGAATAATCGTTGCTGTGCACCACTCTTTGGGTGCGTAGCCTGTGGAGAGCCAGAGTTTGAACAGTGTGTTTAGGTGAGGGGTTAGTTCATCTTTGAGCTCGTGTAGGACACAGCCTGGGACACCATCCGGTCCCATTGATGCTTTATTTTTGGCTATGGAGAGGGCTATTTTAACCTGAGTGTCTTTGATTTCAGGGACTTTACATTCTTCTGATATGGTTATGGACCCTTTTGGGGGTGAGAGGTGGGTGAAGTTTGTGCTGAACCTGTCTGCCAGGATGTTGGCGATATCGGTCGGTTCAGTGTATTTTGTGCCATTCTGCACTAACTCCGAGAAGATCTGAGCATTGCCACTTAGATTCTTGACATAGCTAAAGAATGCCTTGTGGTTGTCTTTGGAGTCCTTGGCAGTTTTTCTTTCAAAGCTCGCCTTGGATGATTTTATGAGGGATCGTAGTTTCTTGCTGATACTGATCAGAGATGTCTTCCGTTCTTGGGATTTTACTCTTTTCTGTACTAGTTTCCTCCTCCTATTGTATAGCTTGTTTATGGCAGGAGTCCACCAGACTGGTTTCCTTTTCTTGGAGGAGTCAGCCTTGGTTTTGCTTGGGATGACACGATCCATGCATTCTTGTAGCTGCCCGTAGAATGCATTAGTAAAGGATTTTGCAGCTTGGACAACGTTATCCTTCAGCATGGGGGCTTTGAAACTTTCCACCTTGGTCTTAAGTAATGTGAAGTTTGCTTTTGAAAAGTTTTTCACAGTGGTTTTTCTTGTCCGGGGGCAGAATATGGATATCCATGGTGGTTTGTTTATGGTCAGATCTAACCAGCGAGGGGTTGACCTCCGGTGTGGAACACTGGTCGCCCATTTTGGTGATGACCAGGTCCAATATGTTGTCACCTGTGGTGGGAGTGTTGACCAGTTGAACCAGGGTGTTTGAGTTTATAAATTCTAGGAAAAGTTGGGCCAGGGAGTTAGTACTTGAGTAGTTCTCCCAGTTAATGTTTGGGTAATTGAAGTCACCCAATATTAGGGTGTTTGGTAAGACCTTTATGTTTCCCAGTGTTTCCAGAAATGCGGAATGAGGGTCATGGGACATGGTGGGTGATCTGTAGCAAGCTACAATTTGAATTGCAGTTTTGCCCATTGTTCGTTGCACGTGGATGATCTCTGAAGAATCGTGCTGTGCCACTAACCTGGAGGTGTGAGTATCCTTGATGAATATGGATACGCCCTTGCCTTTTGTATTTTGGTTTGGGTTCTGTAGCCAAAATGTATGGTATGAGTTGTAGCCTGGTAGTGCTGGGGTTCTCTCTGGAGCCTTAAACTAGGTTTCTGTTACTGTACATATATCAATTCTCTCCATACTGAGGAGTGCCTTGAGTGCATGCATTTTGAGGTTTAGACTTCTGGCATTGAGTAGCATTACCCTCAGTTTTTTGTTACTTGTGCTATTTACGGTGGTGGGTTTGTCTTTTGAGCCTTGCCTAAAAAGGCACTAATGGGGGTGGCAAGAGCCTTGTCCAGTATTCGAAAGCCTAAGGGTGACCGGTGCAGGCCGTCTCTAGCGAAGCAGCGTGGCTTGTCAAGCATGTCATCCCAGGTGGACAGACACTGGATCCCCTTTGAATGACACCAGAAACTTAACCAATTGTTGAAATCGAGAATTTTTTCTTTATACCATGGTATCATTCTTGATGAGGGCAGGATGCTACTCAGGGTCAGGGTCATACTGGCCTGGGCTACGTGATCAGAGAGCTCTTCCATGTCTCTCTTCATGTAGTCCAGGGAGGTACGGCTCGGGTCATTCACACCAACATGGACATTGACAGAGTCATATTTGTACTTGTTCTGGAGTGACCTGAGTGCTTGTGTTATGTGGCGGATCCTGGCACCTGACAGGCAGCTAACAATAACCTTCTCCTTATTCAGCCTAGTGAGTGGAACGTCAGAGTGCCTGATAATAGAGTCACCTATTACTAGTATATCGGGTATGTTATTTTGCCTTAAGGGCTGTGATTGCATGGCATACTGGTTTTGTGAAGTATGCGTTTCATGGTTTGTGTTGGGGGGGGGTGGAGGTTGCTTGGATGTTTGCTTTGGAGGTGTCTTGGTTTTGTAGATTTTTATTTAGAGCCTCCGAGTATGTTTTCATGTATTTGTGTGTTTTTTGCCAGTGCTGGTTTAATGGGTCTATGTAAGACTGGTGGTGTGATGCAAGTATTTCCCTTCTCCTCTTTACTGTCGGATCCAGTCTTGGGTTGAGAGAGCTTAGCCTCTAGTTTGGCTGTATAATTGCATCTCTCGCATGTATTAGTGTTTGGTTGTAGGAGGAGAGGGTTGTCTTTGTACATGAGGCAGTTGTAACATTGCCTCAAAATGCCCAGATTCACCAGTTGGACTGGAGAGCACACCTGAAACTGCCCTTTGGACATGCCTGGATAGGTACAATGAACTGTTTTACTGGATGGCTGGTAAGGTTGAATAGAGAGACTTGTCCTTCTGTACAGTACAGGAGGGTCTAGTGCTAGGGGTTTATAAGTGCTTGCTTTAAGTTTTGAGCAAGTTCCGTGCTGATAAATGAATGGCTTGAGTGCTTAAGTTGAAAGTTTGTCTAGTTCCAAGGGAAAAATTGAGAGGAGACTTTGTGGAGCCAGAAATAGTTTTACCCTAGCTACCCTACGTGCAAAACCGGGAAAATATGGTATTTATAGCAGGGAAATGAACGAGAGAGAAATTAGCCCAAAATGGCCAATAAACTACTAATTTCTGGGCTGAAACCACTCCTCCAGCGACAGATAGGCTGCTCAAAGCTCCCCTCTCTCACAGGTGAACAGAGAAACTTCCTTCTATCCAAGTAAGGTATGGGCAAACACAGAGATTTGTAACACAGCCTGAATTCAGCACTAACCTGAAAACTGGACTATACTAGCTTAGAAATGCGGGAGGCAAGTATATATTTTTTTGTTTGTTTTTTTTCAGAAAATAAAGCAGAAACACTCAAAAAACACTTTAAAAGCACAGAAAAGGATACTTATTGTTATGTATTGCAGATCAGAGTTGTAGTCAGTGCCCCTAGTAATAAAGTAGGAAGAAACACAAATACAGTAAAAGCAGATGAATAAAGTGCAATTTTTATATATCTATATATATATATATATATATATATATATATATATATATATATATATATATATATATAAAACGAACAAACTGATTTAAACAAGTTAACCAATTAACCAGAGAAAAAGCTCAAAACTGAGCCCTGTTCCAACCGTCTTTAATCAGACAAGTTCTAACCGCACACCCCTACTTACTAGGGTGCAGGGGAACCTTCTCCAAAAAAGATGGCCTGGATCAGTGCTCAAGTTATACAAACAAAGCTAGATTCAGCAGGCCTGAATCTGGTCTATGCTACAGCAACAAGGCGCAGCAATTTCAGAAAGAAACTGTTCAAATAAGCAAGCACAATAAGCCTGCGACCAGTAATTCCCAGCTCAGAAGAGCAGAATCCAGCCTCTCCTCCCACAAGAGTGCAGACCACAAACCTTCTTAATGTAGAATAACTGGCCTGAAGCCCAAGTGCTTAAGCCAGAACTAATACACTTTTAGAATAGCAGACACTGGGTCTTCAATCAGCAATTCCCAGCTTAGAAGGATGTAAGCTACCTGTCCTGTTGCTTTTTAAGTCTGAGAACAGGGTCTGCAACTTCACATGTTGAAGCTTCTTTGAAACTCAACGTATGTATACATTAGGAATTTATTTTCTAAGAAACACCCCTTTAGGTTCTCTTCTTGAGTGAGCACAGAAATCATACAGACTGAGAGCTTTCACATCAGTTTAGGCTCTTACTTTGTGTTAAAAATGAGTCACTTGGTGCCTGCCTACTCTGTATTGAAATGCACTTCGAAGGCTGCTTGGTTGATTGATCTTAAAAGTTGACAAAGGCTGTTCTTGTTCGCTAGGTCAACGTTGTACCAGGCCTCATGTATTGATGTAGAGAATGTAATTGCTGTTATGTGGTGTCACAGTAAAATGCTTTTAAAATCTGTATCTTTCCTTTCTACTTGTTTAACCCTCTGACCCAGGTTGTCAGTGTATGGAAGTATTGTTATCCAATGTGCTTCATAAAGGCCATTTTGTTTCACTTACTCAAGCTTTTTCTGCAGTGCTTTTGACAGTTTTTTTGTCACTTTCCTTGCTTGTTCAACATATGCAGCTCTTATACAAGTTCAAACAAAGGTGAAATCCTGAACAGCATTTATTTCTGTGTGTGCCTGCAAGAGGAACTTGTCAAAATCATCTCTAAAGATTTTGTTGTGACTGCAGTGTTGTAATTCTGTCCTTCAAGCTTACTGTGTTGATACTTTTGTCCATGTCAAGGTTAATTGTAGGCTTGTTCAGTAGCTTGTATATGCAATGATCTTTTAATGTTACTGTTTGGTACTGGGCAGAAAGACAATGCAAAAGATGACACCAAGAGAGAGTATACTGTAGGCAATGCAACAGAAAGGGAAAAGGCAGACTACATGAGTAAGCTTTATAAAAGACTTGCTAAGCTGGTTATTGTATTAATACTAGTTTATTTTCTGCTTCAGAGGTGCAAGACCTGAATTGAATGAGGCCAGAACAAATAATCTGTCTGCTGATGACATGAGGGAAGTATGAACATGAAAAACCATCATAAACGAGTTTTACATTTCAGGCAAGAAAATCATTCCTTCCACGATGCAGTCATAAGAAGAAAGGTTTTGGAGATTTTAGGGCTAGTAGTGAACATTGTCTTGGCAGTTGATGTAAGCTTATAGTATGGAACAGGGTGCTTTGGAGACAGATGTGTAACAACAGTATAAGTGAGAGTGAGATTTGAGTTGGTCTTGTACTTGGTAAGAAACGGGTGCTTTCAAGAGATGAGCATTTCCTCAAAGGGGGAAGGAAAGTACATTTGTTTTTCTGTTTTTAAAAAAAAAAGAGAGAGAGCGCAGGTGGTAGTAAAGAAATGATGCATACGAATTGAAGCCGTACCTAAAATCTATGTGACAGAACCACAGAGGTGGTGTTAAATGTTGATTTCTTGGTTAGATGTAAAGATTCTGCATGCGTAGCATCTGGAAAGGGGAAAAATCAGACCAGCTGCTGTTGAAATAGTAAAGGATTACTGGATTCATGAAGAGAATTGGTGCATCTGTCTTGCTTGGGAGTGCACTTTGCCTGGATGCTGCCTTACCTTCCAATGTCCAAGATTTTGTTTTGTTTCTGATGAGATTTTCTGCGAGAATGATTGTCGTAGCTCAGGATGGATGAGAAGAAAAAAAAAGCTGTGGCAGCTGTTGATGAGGGGTCTGGGAATGTTATTGCCAAAACTGCTTTATACAAAATAATTTTGGGGCACACAGAATCTGCATCTCTCTATCTGTATAATTTTTTTCCCTTAGCAAAATGCACAACAGACTATATTATAAAGTTCTGATTTTAATGTTCCTGGGCATTGCTGACTTCTTGGCTGGTAAAGCATGAAAAGTCTCTTGTCATTGTAGAGCTGGCATGACAGTTAATTTACACTTTGCACTTCCGCAGAAACATTAATAGGGCATTATTTTGTTGGACATCTGCACAGTTTTTGCCTAGATAAATTGGTGATGCTGAATTCTCACTGCTGGGTGGTTTATAGTATTGAACATCTGGGTTAAAAGCACTTCATCTGTTGGAACATTGTCTGAATTCCATCTGTACATTTGCAAGTGAATCTTTGTATATTAGATTTGTTTGTGTTTCTGCAATAAATCAATGTTTTTTTTTTTTTTTTGAGTATGCATTCTTCTCATGTCCAAAGTTGTGTTTCTGTGATTACATCAAAGAATAGGAATAATATTATGGGAGACGAGACAGCACAAGGAAAAACAAGCAAGTTTTGGCAGTCCAAGTTCAATACTGTTTTAACCTAATTATCCAGAAACACTTGCACAGTCAGCAGCAACTTCAAAGAAAAAGTTCATTTTAGTTGGCTTAGTTGGTTCAAAGCTTCATAAATTCCAGCATCTTTACTGTTGCCACAATTTTTTTTTCACTTTGTTTGGCCTAAACAGAATAAATGGTGATTTTCCCAGGCTGAAAGTGCAAATGATCAGTTTTAATCAGTACTGTTTCTCGGTAAACCGACAAGTTTAATTAATTTTGGGTGCAGATCTATAAATTAGTAGCTGTATCTCAGCGTACACAGATTTTATTTAATAGTGGACATGGCAGCTTGGTTGTCCTGGAAGGGAGCAGTTTACTGCCTGGCTAAGTATGTTTCCCACTGGAGGTTGCAGTGTGGATTACCATCAGACCGACAACAGGCAGGGGAGTTGTAGGCATCTTCTGTAGGAAAGGGTTTGTGAGAGTAGCATATGCCACATCATCTTTTTCCCTTGCCTTGTGCATTGGGTGGGGTTAATGGAAGGCCAAAGGAGGAATGCCTCCCTTACTGTCAGGTTTACACTGCATCTATTTACTGCTGCATTCTGTGTACCTTGCTGTGTAGACTGATGAGGAATCGGATCACAGCAAGTGGGGAGGTGGGGAGCACATAAATGAGACAACAGTGCTACACTGGAATCACACAGCTTACTCAGTTATGGTTAAGTCATAATTCAGGATTTGATTTGTTGACCTGTGAAACTGATATTGACACTGAGTACTGCGGGCATAGCCATTCCGCTCCTTTAATTTGTAAGTAGACGTGGAAGTGAGCAGAGGATTTATTTCATCCATGTTTCTGCTCACTTGAGGTATGGGTTCATGTAAGTGCATACTTATAAGTTCTGTAAGTAGGTTTTCCCAGTGCATATCTAGTGATCAGCCATAGGGTGGGTGCTGTTAACGTACACTGGTAACACTGCTCCTGTAGATTGTTGTTGTTGTCTTTTGGCTTTTCCTGGTTAGGGGTCGCCACAGCGGAACTCCGGTCCGCTAATGATTGACAGTAGATTTTCATGGTGCCGAGTTGCCAGCTCGACGCCCAACCTTCAACGAAGGCATGCCCATTCACGCATGTCTTTCGGAACGCCACTCGACCCACGGGGAGGACATGCAGACTCCACACAGAAGGCACTCCCCGCACATTAGCAGAGAATCGAACGGGAGAACCTCTTACTGTGAGGCAACATCGCTACCACTGCACCACAGCGTATTATTAACACTACTCCTGTAGATTACTTACCCTAATATATGAATCCACATAAGTAGAAATCCAAGTCTAAACCAGCTGCATTTAAAGTATTGAATATTATAAAAGATAGAAGAAATGAAAGGAGACTCTAGAAAATGGAAGCAGGAAATTAGATTGAAATGAATTGAAATTGTGGGAGCAGTACATGCAGAATGTTCAGGAGGTGAGAGGTTTGAGGGAAGACAGGAATTCAGCAGTTTATGTAATGTTGGACTGATGATAGTTACAAGGAAAGAAAAAATTTGATGTATAATTTATGTACAAGGAAGAAAATGTCAGTATGGCTTGTTTTCTTTTCTGTTAACTCATTCAAGCCTATAACGCCATTTTTGTATACTCTCAATTCACACCCATAGCTCCTTATGGCATGAAAACCTTTTCTGCGCCTGTCATCTTTAACCACGTGACTCGTCAGCTAATAAGTAGTATTAGAAAATGCAAAGAGTTGTTAATAAAATGACACTAAGGTTGTTAAACTAGGATGTCTTGCTGTAGAGAAATCAATTAGTCACTTCATATTCATTCATATTTTCATATTTATGTTCATATTTTCATAGCTGAGAGCCCTATGGTATTATTCAGGGGTATGGTGTGAAGTGCCATGGTGGGAGACAGGAAAATTCATTGTCAATACAATGTCCATTTATATTGCATAAAAACTGAGATGCTACTAGTGGTTAGTAATTATGAAAATAAGTATTTCCCCTATATACTTCAAAAAACAAATTACTTACAAGACATCAGCTGAAACCTTAGTTCTTGAATAAAACTGTCTTTGATATTTGCTTTAAGTTGTATATCTTTAGAGATATTCATTGTTTTTATATTGTTAATTATACAAATAAGTATATGTTCTCATATTTCTATAAATATCCCAAACTTGCAATTTAGTGAGACATTTCTGTTGTCCTGTGAAAACAAATGTTCTAGCAATAGATGTTTAGGAAGCAGTTTCCAAGATATGACAGTTTGTGAAAGTTTAACAAAAAATATAATTAATTTGGGAGTTGTGTGCATTAAGATGTTTTGTAGCATTTATGTTAAGACTAAATGCACTGACTTATCACTGTAAAGAATACTTTACTGATAAAATTGCTATCCATACAGTTTTAATAGCTTTAATTTATTCACAAAATCTTTACATTTGTTTATTTTTTACTTTTTAAGAAAGTGTTCAGGAATGCAAGATATCTGTAGGTTGCTAGAGGTGAGATGTTTCACACCACATAGCTGTTAATGAATTAATGTATGTTTTGTAAATGTATTAAGTGATGATTTAATAAAAGTGTTAAAAAAAAAAACATATCCATGAATTGCAAACCGGTAAAAATCTAGCCACTTCACTGAAGAAAAAAAAAAACACTATGACATCCAGTTAATATTCCACTGGACTGCTGCCAATAATATGGCATCCCCCCCTTAAAACCCAGGTCAATAATTAAGGAACCTCGATCCTTGCTATTGACTCAAGTGTGGGTGCGGCACGGAAAACACCAGAGCACACAAGTAAAATTCCACAATTTCCGTTAAAGGGACAGTCCCAGAGATTCTTTGTTTTGATTCTGGTCTTTGTTTACATTTTCAGTCTGGCTTTCTGAACATGTCCCCGTTTTGGCTGCAGGGGTTGGGGGAGGGATGCTTACAGGAAGTTTCAATGGTCTTAGTCAAATTGCATCTCATATTCTAGTTGTACTCACAACAGCTCTCACTGAGTCATTTATTAGTTTCACCTGTGCTTTTTATCCTCAGAAAAGTAGCCTTTCAGGTATTTTAAGCCTCACTTGCTATTACAACTTGTGATAGTTATACATACTAATTTTGAGATTGCTTTACTACGGAGTAAGGGGAGTACGTCGAGAGACTGCCAAGATTTAGTATGAATTCATTAAACTGTACTCTTGACTGCACTGCTCACAGTTAAGCTATACAGAATAAATAAAGAGCTGCACAATTAAGATACGCTTTTTGACAAGTTCATAAAAAGTAAACACTGAGAGTCTTGCCTAACCACTCCCACCACCAACACATATAAAAATGTAATGACCTTTATTGTTTCCCAGTGGGGACTGAAAGCTTTGACAGGAAGTCAGTATTGTTAATTGTGTTCACCAGAGGGAATGAAAACAGGGCTGCATAAAGCAAATTGAAATCAGGATTAGGGTTGATGATGATGTGTGTAAGTGGGTGGTGACATCTGGGAGTTATCAAAACAAATTTCTTTCGGTCAGAATTTTTGACTCTGGGATTGTCACTTTAAGAGCACAACAGGAACATGCTCTGTTTCCTGGGACTGGACTATACCTCTGTCCACCCCAAATGTAATCCCTTTTCATACACTACAGAGCAGTGTGTTCCAGTGTAAGACCTCTGACTCACACTCAAAATAAATTTAAATCTCTCACACTTTTACACTTATGGGAAGCCTGACACCGATTTCCAGCTGTGTCCCCTCCCCAATACAAGTGGAAAACACTGCCACCATAGTCAAACAGGTCTACACACCCTTCAAAGGGTGATCAATTACTAAAAATTAAATATCAAACTAAATGATAGATATGACCAGAAGCAGCCAGGCATGTGAGGTGACCTGAGGAGTATCAGATATGTTATAAACACACACTAATCTCTAAAGAACACACTGATTGTCCAACCACATTGTAAAGTAATGAAAAACATTTAATAATAAGTAAAATGATTACAAGAGTGTAAATCAGTCATTTTCAATAAACCCCAGACTTCAGTCACCGGAAATATAAAATTCAACTGTAGTATAGAAGTTAATCATTTTAGAAAAACCCTATCTAAATAACTAAACTTTCCTAATCTATCTAGAGAATACTGTTCTGTCCCTGATCTAATCTAAAACATAACAGCAAGGCAAAGGCAAGCTTACAGTTTTTGGGTATCCACTGCACAGCATTGTAATAAATTGCAACTCATAACTGCCCTTCAGCTGACTTCAGCAATCTCTCTTATAGTCTAGGTTAACAGTCTAAACTCTTAAAAATAATAATCAGCTGTTTGAGAAAAATTTTTCTGTCCGTCATCTGTTCAAAGAATCACATAGCAACCAGGAACATTCTAATGACATTGCATACTGATCAGCTGATTTTCCACGGATAGCTTGTACTTTAGAATCTCCCTCACAAACATGCAATTAGAAATGTATCAAAACACTGAGAGATTCTTTAACCGTTTTGTATAAACAGGGAAATACTCAACATTTAAAAAAAACTTGTTTACATTTTCACAATTAGACATGGTGGCATACAATACAATTTAATCTGAGAATCTGCCAGACATGTTAACACAGATGACAATGTTTTCATTTTCATCACAAAAACACACATTCTAACTGATACAATTGGCTGGTTCTGCAGTGTTCAAATCACTAGTTGCACCTGGATTGTTGATACTGCAGGGGTGGGTGCCCTGCTTCTGTGACATAAGTCCAGCAACCCCCCATAAACCTTGTTACCCCAATTGATTTAAGTCTATTTAAATATTGTTGATTTATAAAGTCAAACCTTCAAAATCAGTTTTAATGATATTTGTTTCCTGTTAACTTAAATTAGTATTTTCATGTTTGTTGGATTTTATACTAAAGCACTTGGTTATTGGCTGTAATGACGGTAACTGTGAATGTGCCACCTATTTCATGTCCAGGCTTTCTAGTAAATTTGTCCTGTTTACGAACAGCTACCTTGACATATGTCATAACTGAAGTGACAACTTCTGTGAAATTTCTTTATTATGCCTTTTTACTGTATATGAAGTTAATAGATTGCAGAACTGATTTTGCTGTGAGGGAAGAAGTTAAGCACTATTTTATGGAAAACCAAAAAAAATAATTTCTGTGATGAGTAATTGGTAAGGATAGAGTTTTAAACTTCCTTCTCTGATCACAAAGTGACTTCAGATTATGATTGCAAAAGGTGTGAGTCTATTTTATACATCTTCAACTTTCAATTTTTAATAGCAGTGTGCCTTCTAAGGTGATAATAAACAGTCTTCACCAAAAAGGTTGGCTGAATTGGAGAAAATAAATGCTTGGAGGTTTTCTTGGAGGAGAAATGTTTTGCCAGAATTTGAACCAATAGCTTTACCCACTTGAAAGCTGGGCATTATATAAATTGCTTACAGGTGAAAAAAGTGTGTATTTTTGATAGTAAAATATGTTGCTTTTTTCTTCTGGTCTGAGATCAGTAAAGAAATGTTATAGACCATTGTGTGTTGCATATTGAACAGAAGTTTTCTGTCACCCTTGCTATTCTGCCTTGCCATTAACCCATTAAGCTGTTTACTTAACAGCTTAGGCCATGGCTGTAATTTGGCTTCAAGAAAACAACAAAGTCTTATGACTTCTCATCTTCGCTTTGTCGATGATTTAAAGTTGTATAAGTTGCTGCAGGTTGTCAAAACTTTTTCAGATGATATTGGAATGTCATTTGGTCTTGATAAATGTGCAAAAACAACCTTTAAAAAAGGAAAATTGCAGCATTAGGAAAACATCAATTTGGGACAAGAATGTGATATAAAAGAACTTGAGCAAGAGGGGGTGTAGAAATACTTGGGAATTCATGAAGGATCAGCAATAAAACATGAACAAATGTGAATAAAGCTTAGCAAGAAGTACTTTAGAAGACTTAAAAATGAATCCTGAAAACAGCATTGGCACCTAGGAGCAAAGATCCAAGCTATAAATCAGTTTGCTCTTCTTGTCCTAAGTTATAGTTTTGGAGTGATTGACTGGCCCCAAAAAGTGTTTGATAGACTGGATATTAAAACAAGAAGGAGGCTTCATGCTCACCAAATAATTTATAAAAAGTCAGTGTATACCAAGATTATATATTCCCCGTTCTGAAGGAGGTATGGGCCTCCTTGAAATTGATTACATGTATAGATCTGCAATCGTGGGACTCCACACACATCTACAGACCTCACAAGATCCAAATGTGGTGAAAGTTTTGAAACATGAGGAGAATAAATCTAAGCTGACATCTCTGCTTAATTTAGCAGAAGCATATCGACGTCACGCTGGAATGGAAATCAAACCAGAAGTGGATAAAAACCAGGCAGCAACTGAATGTGCTAAAAAACATGAGAGAATATAAGGTGAAGGACCAGGTGAGAGGGCAAGAAATGTGGAAAAACATAAATATAGTTACAAGTATAGAAAACTTCTGGAAGAGCCTCATGTTAATCAAGAACAAAAGCAGAAATGGTTAAGGAGAGGTAAATTTGCATCAAGAAATGAAATGTTAATATTGGCAGCCCAAGATAGTGGGCTACGTACATGCTGGTTTACTAAGCCCATTGAACATGTGGAAGAAACAGACATATGTAGGTTTTGTGGAACCGAATTGGAAACAGTCACACACATTAGACCTATTGTAGAGTACAATGCCCCTTTTGGTATGTACCTCACAAGACATCTACAACAACTGGAAAGGCCACAGAAATACCTCACAAAGAGGATTACCAGCCTCGAAGAGATGCCCTATGCAGACCGTCTCAAAAAACTGCAGCTTTACTCCGTTGCATATCGCCTACTCAGAGGCGATCTCTGCCTAACACACAAAGCTATGTCAAACCCAGAGCTTTTAGACATGCTCCACTTAAAGAAATCCCAATTCCTACGAGCTACACGCTCTAGGGACCTAAACCTCATCACCACAATAAACAGAACATGCTGGAGGGATAGATTCCTGTCCCAGAGACTTCCCATACTCTGGAACAAACTACCTATCTATATCAAACAAAGCTCCTCATTAGCATTGTTCAAGAAAAATCTTGATGATTGGATGGGAGATAGGAAATTCACCCCAGGGATCACTTCTGTGGCTTTGCTCAACAGTGGCACAGGAAAATAATTTTCTTGGGTGGCGAAAGCCAGGGTACCTTTGGCTAGGTTTATATAGGCCCTAGGTCCAATAGCCTAGTACCTACCTATGAACCTATGAACTTATTGCTGGTTGCAACTCTCTAATGGCAAAGGGACTGTATACTGAAAGGCATAATAATGTGGCGAGAGTGTTACACTGGAGATTGTACAAACATTATGGTATCGAAGTGACTGAAAAACACTGGAAACATGAGCCACAGAGAATTATAGAAAATGATGGTTTACATCACATGGGATCACCCAATACAAACAGTCCAAAAAATAGATGCTAGAAAACCGGATATTGTGGTCCAAGAAAAGAAGACAAAAGTAGCATTGATCATTGAAATCGCCCCACCTAGTGACTGCAGTGTCTTGTGTACAGAGAGAGACACATTCATAAAATACCTCGATCTGCAGGCAGAAACAAGAGCCATGTGGAAGAAAGATACCCAGGCAGTTCCAGTAGTAGTAGGAGCAACTGGTCTTATAAAAAAGAATTTACAATCGTATTTAGATATGTTACTAATTCATGTAACACCATACGAATTGCAGGAGGAGTCATTACTGGGCAAAGAGTGAAACAATACTAATTTCATGAACTTTAATCGTACTTTGACTTAGGAATGGGGTCCGTTCCTGTCATGGTATTAGAAACCCAAAAGACCTGGAGAAATTAAAAGCAGAAGTTCATAATTGTACTTTGGGTGGAAAGCAACTGTAATGCAAATTGTCTGGCTGTGGCACTGAGCACCTCTAAACATATTGATAACTGTAAAAATCCATGTTTCGGCTCCTGTTTGAGAGTTCACTTTGAACCTTTCAGGGAGTACCAACATAATTATTCAGTACAAAATGCGTCTGCAGTACCAAATTTAGTCGATCAGGTGTTTGGCATGTTGTACATACAGAATTATACATTTCTAAAGAATAGAGGATATCAAAAAATGACACCTCAGTAGAAAGGTATTCAAAACCATTATTGTACTCTGTATACTAAGCTGATGAGCATGTCATCAACAGTGCAGAGTGTAATGCAAAGTGACAGACTGATAGTAAAAAAAATATATTCCAAATGCACTCCTGCCTGTCTGTGAAAGGCTGTATCTCATGACTACTTTCAGATTTTGTTATGAAACTTCAGTGTAGTCAAAATAAGGGGATTAGCTAGAGAATATACCTGAGACTCCAATTCACCCCTTAGGAATTAAAGTGCAGCTCAGTGTTGACTTTCAGCAGTCAATTTTAGATGTGAAAGGATGGCACTGTAGTAGTGACATTTCCCAGGTCAAATATTTTATTTTTTGGTGAAAATTTTAGGATCTTTGCTTGTAATGTAAGGAGAGCTTGGAATAGGTATATCTAGGCAGCTCTTTCAGCAAAAGTCAAGCAGTCCCTGGGGGAAATCCATTGTAGTGCCAGACTGCAGTAAAAGCCATTTGAAGTGCTGGATTTATTAGCCTGTATGCAAGAGGTCCTACCTCAGCTTCCTAAAGGTAGATACGAAAAACATCAAATAATTCTAATAAGATACAGGAGCACAAAATACATTCAAGAGTGCCATTCTCTCCTCAAGAACTTCTCTGCTTCTCCATTCTGAATTACTTGGCAGGAGATAGACTGTAGTCCTCACCCTATGTGCAATAACAGAAATGTAGCATTTACTGGAAAAAATGGAAGTTTTACATATAGTGTAATAGTGTAATGTGAACTTTATTGTACATGCATTCTGGGCATTTATTTCAGTTGGCTTTATGAGAAGAGGTCAGACAGCCCCTTGTGGAAAATATGTAAAACCAGACTAGGGCAAAATACAATTTGCTAGCTGTATTCTTAAGTTGCCATATGCAGGATCCCAGGGTAGTTTTAATAAAAAAAAAAAAAGTCATGGAACTCTGATAAAATACTTGAGTGCAAAATGCACTGTAATGCATCTTGTCCCCAAGGACTTCACTGCTTTTCTATCCTATTTTACATGACAGAGCATGGGCAGTAGACTTTCCTCTTTATGAAGCAAGTGTTTTTTGTTTTTTTTTTTAAACCTTTGATCTAATAAGGACTTTATGAACATATATTTTGGCTTAGCATCACCCAGCCTTGCAAGGCGTGGTAGTCCATCTTCCAGGTAGAACCTGGGTATAATCCAACAAAAGGCGTCTGAAATGCTGTATGTGTTAGCTCTGTATCTGTGGCCTTATGTTAATTCTTCTTAACTCATTACAGCTGAGTGACGTCTCCAGCCGTTTCTGCATCAAATATTGCCTGTTCATGTTTGCATTAATTCCAAAACCATGCTACATACAAGGTATCAGAATATTTTATCTTGAAGTATACATGATAGCGCAAACAATTCTATTGATATATGACCTTTGTCAGTATTTGATTAGAACTGTAATGTGATAAATTCATTTTTTAAAGGCTGAAGCCACATCCACTGGGAGTTAAAGGTAGACACTCGAGAGCTCTGCTGGAGGGAATGAGTTAAGGCAGTTTGGAATAAAAAATAAATTCCTTCTAGTAAGATACTTGTGTACAAAATAAACACAATACTGTCCCAGTGGAATATTTCCATTCTGAGAAGGTATGACATCTTAGACTGTGAAGTTGCGACATAAAAATAATGGTGTCATTGCTGTTTGATAGAGGCTGCCCTCCCACAAGCTCAGAGTTTATCCTTTAACTGGCCTTACTTTTTAAACATTGCTTGCCCCAAGAAATGGCAGTCACACTCTGCACTTCTGACTTCCCACTGAGAATAAAATGAAAAGCATAATGGCCACAGTAATGTATTTCACCCTGCTGCTGTTAGACACGAGCACACACACACACACACACACGCCAACTCATTTTTGACAGTAATCCTGTATGAATGCCCTATGCTTTTACTTACAGAATGCTTCCTCACATTTGCCCCCCCCCCCCAAAAAAAAATAACCACCTTCTTTGTACACTTCCTGTGTTTAATTGTGAGGAAAATGTAAGAGAATGACCATAGTAATGTATTCTATCCTGTTCTACTCAGACACTTATACTTAGCCGCTACATCTGTGATGTAATTGACCTTTGCTTCCATACACAGCCTGTTGCTTAAAACAAATTATCCACTTTCTGTGTACATTTCAGGTATTTGATGAAGAAAGTGAAAGGCACAGTAGCCTCAGTAATGAATTTCAACTTGCTATTTTAATCGATATATACACTACCCTTATGCAAGTCAAGTCTATGCTTGCTTGGTGTTTTTCACACACAGTCTGTCTCCCTAACTTCCCCCAGAATATTGCAACATTGTGTTCACCTCTGTTCTTTCAGTTTCATTGCAGCGTACAATCAAACGATCATAATGTATTTCAACTTGCAGCATTCATCCTCTATATGCATTCTTCACCCTACAAATTTACAGCAATGATCACTTTTAGATCACTCTAACTTCTGCTTTCATCCAGAGACTGACCCTCCATAAAACAAATAGTCACTTCTGTCAGTCTGCAATGTGATTTCCTAAACCGGTGTAAAAAAAAATATGGGCACAATAATGTATTCCAGTTTGCCATTACAGAGCATCCTACTCCCACTGCATGCATGGTAAAAATAAATAAAATAAGGAAATTATGGGGGTTTATTGTGCTATGGGCAGTGGCTCTAGCTGGTGACCTAATAAAAACACATACCCAAAAGAGTCAACTATTCCAAAAGGCCATTGTGTTTGCTGATCCTTGTATCCTGTTGTAAAATTAGTAGTGATTACTGAGAAAACACTGAGATCATGACAGTAGCTGATCATGTGCTTAAAAGGTATGGTAATAGGACATAGGTTTGATACCCATGTACTTTATCTATGTCAGTGGGAAGCTGTGGGGTAATTGTTTAACTAGTACAGTTAATATATTAGTCAAATTGTCTGACATCCTGAAGATAATTTTTTAAAACTGATTTCATGCTGATTTAAAAAATGGGAATACTCAGCACCGGTGGTACCGTACTATTAAGGTAAGCAGTTTTAAATTCCTAGACTTGCAAGTGTGAGCACCACAGTAATGAGACTGCATGTGCAAAAATGGTGATTTTTGCATATTCTAAGCCTGAGATCACTGTCCCTCAGAGTATTCACATTTCTTTAAGGTGCGCCAATCTTAGCACTGGTATACCACAAACACCCACACATTTTTTGTGTGCTAGTGGGTGGGAAATGGAGTTGTCAACCTGTGAAAAATAAAGGAGAAAAATGATTGTTGACATTTGCTATTCTTTTATGTTCACTGCTTTTTTTTTTTAGAATATTCTCAACTCTGGCAGGTTAAATACTGTTAGGCGAGGCCAAATAAATTCCTTGGTCTACAACAGATGAAAATGCAGTTTATTTTTTGCTAGACATGTTAGACATAGAAAGAGATTGTAATACAAGAAGGCCCAGAACTAATGGTGTGTTTAGTCTGCAATTTTTGTTCAGTGCTGGTACAAGAGGTAGGCTGTTAACTTTTGAAGGCTGAACATAAAACTTAAATCATTTTGAGATCAGATATGGACGTGTCCACAAAAGATGTCAGATTCACATAATTAGTAAATGGTAGAATATGACCTTTGACCAGTGGCTGTATATTTCAGTTTGTGCTTTTGTAAGCTGTATGTGCTGGTTGTTTCTTTTTCTTAGGCACCTTTGAGACCTATGGAAAATGTTTCCTAAAACACACAATTATTTTACATTAAGTAAAACTTCTCCTCTCATTCTGATCCATGTTACCTGCAGCACTCGCATAATATGTAATAGCGTTTAGCAAGGAAAAATTAGGGGGAGAAGCATCCTTGTCTGCAGTGTACAGAATGAGAGTCCTTAGGTATCTCGGCAATCTTGCACTAGATGCCATGTAGCAGTGGTAAACTGCTGCCACCATTTATTGCGTTTTCTCTGCTTATGCACCTTCATGCAGTACAACTCTCTGTAGAGTTAAGTTTAGCCTTTAGTGAGATTTATTGGCTTTAGTGGTGAAGACTAATAAGTTTACCCATCATTTTACATTCTGTGAAAAAACACGAGGGTTGAGTTTCTTTTTTTTTTGTTCTAAGTTAGCAGATTAATTTCCAAGTAGTTCAGCTAATTAAGGAGTTGTTGCCAGTTTAACCCTTCCACTCACATTAATAAGTAGTTAGTGGTTCCTGTTTGTTTTGTGCAGTATAAAAAGTGTAGCTTGAATGCCACTGGGTTGCATTTTCACTGTATTGTGATAGGGTAGTGCTCATTCTCTTAAGTTATTGAGTGAACTTTCTCTGTCTTCAATGTTCCTCCCCTTGGTCACTTTTTATTTTGTTAGTGCAGTCAGTGTGCTGCTGTGTTAAGCATAAATGTACAAAATGGTTGAACGTGCAACATTCTGTAGATTGCAGCCTTTTATAAAGCTAATATGAACTGGGTAAAAAAATTGCATTTCAGATGTTCATGGAGAAATAACAGTGTCATGGTATTTGGTTATTTTTAAGAATCCTTTAGTTATACTCCTCTGTCTGCTTTAGCCATTCAGGGTCTTCAAAGATGTGATTGATTCTTTTCAGTGCTTCTACTGTTCACCTTACTGTAGGCACTTAAACATTGGTAGTAGCCCACACCTATGCAAGGTGTAGTTCACCTTACTGTAGGCACTTAAACATTGGTAGTAGCTCACACCCATGCAAGGTGTAGTTCACCTTACTGTAGGCACTTAATCATTGGTAGTAGCTCACACCCATGCAAGGTGTAGTTCACCTTACTGTAGCCACTTAAACATTGGTAGTAGCTCACACCCATGCAAGGTGTCGCTGGTAGATTGCTTACAGCTTGACATGTACACATCAGGCAGTTGCCACTTGGAATAAGTGTGGATGTGCAGTGACACTGTGCAGTGTATGATTTCCTGCAGTTAGAGATGGTAATCTTCCCTCGTACACAGTTTGACAAAGTGTTCATTTCTTTCCAGGAGATAAGCACCAACTCTTCAAACCTTATCTTGTTTTATTTATTTATTGCATTTGTTTACCGGGAAAGTCCACTGAGCCTTGGAGAGCACATTTTCAGTGGAGGCCCGGGGAGAAAAGCTCTGCATACAGTTTATACATAATGTAGCAGTTGGATTTACATAAGTATTTAAAAGGCTATACAGTAATAGTAATAGGCATGATTTTAAGTGAAGACACAATTACTAATAATAGGCATGAATTTAAGCTAAACACCGTACTAATGAAAGGCATTGATTTTGAGCTAAATACAGTATAGTGTACATGTGAGAGTTGACACTGTTTTAACAAAAGTAGTTAGGAAAATGATTGAAGAGGGGAATATATGTGAAAAAGACAAGGAGGAATAGGTTCATGAGTGGCAGTAGGTAGGTATAGACAGAGAGAGGGTGGGTATTCAGGTTGGGTGTGTAACAGGGTTAGGCAAAAAAAGAGGGAAGGTTAGAGTGCTGGAAGGTTAGAAAGAGGAGGGTTGCAAGGATGAGAAAGAGGTTGGAGAAGAAAGACAAAGGAATCGGGATAGGAGTAGTAGTGTCAGGAGAGAGTTATTTTTGTTAAGGGTGTAGCAGGAGGAGGAGAGATGTTGTCTAAGAGATATTTTAAGTAGGGCAGTGCTACTGATGGAGGTTATAGTGGTAGGGAGGGAGTTCCAGAGTTTGGAAACAGTAAAGGAGTAGAGCATTTGGCCAGCTGTCAGTTGAGGTTTGTCTACTTTGAGTAGAGTTTTATTCTCTGATCTATGGGGTCTGTTGGGTTGGTATAAGGTCAGCAGAGAGGAGAGTGAGGGGCATGCTGTGGGTTTGTAAATTAATTTGTGTGCAGTTGTAATGTGTAGGAAGTTGAGCTAAAGTGGTAGTTCTAGCCAGTGTAGTTGCTGTAAAGGGGAGCAATGGTGTGTTGAGGTTCTAGCATTTGTTGCAAATCTGGCCACCTTATTATAACATGTATCTAGCTTGGTTTTGAGGGATGCGTGGATATTTGTAAGGATAGGGGTGCCATATAGCAGGGATGGAAGTAGAAAGGCTGAGGCTAGTGTCTTTTTTGCACTAAGGTTGAGGTAATAGTTAAGCCTATAGAGGGTGCATAGTTTTTGGTGTGTTTTTTTGATATTGTTGAGAATATGGAGGTCAAATGTGAGGTTTTTGTTAATGATAACTCCTAACAGTTTGGTGTTGGAGACTGTTTCGATGATGGTATTATTCTGAGAGCAGATAGAGAATATAGTCTTATTTAGGGGGGTAGTTTTTTTGGGAGTGAATAGAATCAATTTTGTCTTGCTTGGGTTGAGAGCAAGGTGGATGTTCATGTTACCCTGCTGCAGTCATCACACATGGGTTATCCTGCTATCAGGCGGTCCCGCAGTCAGCCAGAGTTCCAAAGTCTTGGTCCGGCATTGGTTGCTGTCGCTTCTTCCCTGACGTCAGTGCGCCAGGGGTATACAAGAGGCACCCGACGCCATTTTCTTCAGTCTTTCTTGCCACGCGTTTCCTGAAGCAGAAGCAGTTCGCAAGTGCCAGTCGGCCAACACCTGAGATTTTCGAATCGAATTTCAGTCCGAAGTCTTCAATAAAGCTAAGTACCCCGTTGGGGAACCTTTTCTTGCCTCAGTCCAATGTCAGAAAAAGTTAGCAATTGCATTTCTTGTGGGAAGCAAATACCTCATAAGGACTTCCATTCTTATTGTATTCCTTGCCTAGGCCCAGACCACGACATCACAGGTTGTCGGTTTTGTGCTAGGTTTAATAAACGAACTATCAAACGCCGTTTTGACTTTGCACGACATTACTTTGGTAGGGAAAATGCAAGGATAAGGACAGGCTGCCTAGAACCAAGCCAGACTCTGAGGCCTCTGCTGGGCCTGTCGCCGGTTTTCCAGTTTTCAGTGAGGCACCTACGCAGCCCCTGATGACCGTGCAAATGAAACCCCAGACAGCTTTGGATTCTCAAGCGGAGTGTACTAGGCCATCGCAACTATCTTCATTAGGCCCTTCTGACACCGGGGCAGAAGGTGATCCCGGTGCAGTAGAAACGCCTTCGGTTTCAGAAGTGTCTTCAGACCGACTACACTCTCCATTAAATCTTATGCTAAGCTAAAAACTCCATTAAAACCAAAAAAGACTGTACATCAGTCTCCTGTTCAATGCCCCATGCCTAAGGAACAGATGCTTAAGATGGCTGAAGATTTGATTTCCCTAATCAGGGGTTCCCATCCCCCTCCTGATAAAAGGCCAAGACAAGAGAAGGACTATGCTTCCTCTGACCAAGTTTCTATTTCCTCAGATTCTTCTGAGGAACAGGATTACGCTTTTCCCCCTTATGAAGATTCAGATGCTGAAGACTCTATTCCCTCAGCATTTCCCCCTGAAGACTACTCCTTTGGGGAAACTTTACATACCATGAGGGAACATTTCCACTGGGAAGGCCAGGACTACTCTGATTCTAAGAAAAGGCTCCGAGAGTTTCTTTTACTACCCCAGCACAGACCACTTGCTATCCCTCCAGTTTTAGATATTGTGGATGATGTTTACTTAGAGTCTAGTCTAAATCCAGACTCCCTACCTCCTGCTCCAGCCAAACCAAACAGATACTACAGAGTACCTGACGCACACAAATTCCTTTATAAAAGCCCTCTGGCTGACGCAGAAACAATTCCCCAGGGTCCCAAAGGGGCTAAAGCATCTATGGCTAAAAATCCTGTACCCTCTGAAAGGGATTCCAGAGCCCTAGATAGATGGGGAAAGAAGATACACACCTCAGCTACTCTGGCTATTAGAGCATTAAATTGTCAGTTTCACATGCTGAAATATCAGCAGTTCCTAATGTCTCAATTAAAACAAAAACCGAGCACACATTCTGAACAGGCTGAATTCAAGGAAATGCAGGATCTGTTGCATGCAGCTGAACAGGTGGGCAAACATACTTTACAATGTGGATTTGATTCATTGGAAGCTTCCTGTAGAGCAGCTGTTACTGGGTCTGTCATACGCAGACAGGCTTGGTTAAAAGAACAAACCCTACCTGATCATGTTAAAGCAAAATTATTGGATGCACCTTTACAGCAGGATATCGTCTTTGGTGTCAAAGCAGAAGAGGTTTTAAAGAAAATGGAGGATAAGGCAAAGTCTATGCAGACGGTCAAGGATTTTTTACAGGTACAACTCCCTTGTTTCAGCAGAAATTGGCCAACAAAAAACTGGTCCTTTCCAGCTTCTGACAGACCACAGAGGGGCAAATACAGACGCCCAAGGGGCAGAGGTCAGTCACAAGGCCCTTACAAACCTCACCAATGGGGTGCCACAACCCAGAAAGGAGATGAAGACAGGCCCCAAGCTAGCAGAAGACAAACACAATGACTCAACCCTCCAACTACCAAGCAAACCTCTCTTGGCAGCTCCCTTGGGAGGAAAATTAGCACTTTTTGCAAACAACTGGCACATCATCACAAAAGACAAATGGGTCCTAAACATTGTCTCACAAGGATACAGATTCCACTTTCATACCTTGCCAAGGATAAAAGGAATGCCAAACCTGCCACCAAATCAATGGCAGAGGCACAAAAACAAATTACAGCTCTCATGGACATGAGAGCCATTCAACAGGTACCTACACAGGAGCAAGGACAAGGATTTTACTCAAGACTCTTTATAGTCCCCAGAAAGGACAAAGCATGGAGACCCATTCTGGATCTTTCAATTCTGAACACCTATCTGCAAGTACCAAAATTCAAGATGCTAACACTACAGCAGCTTATTCCCATGCTGGGCAAGAAGGCTTGGCTAGTGACACTGGATCTCAAGGAGGCATACCTGCATGTCCATATCAGACAAAATTGCAGAAGATACCTCCGCTTCATTGCAGGTTCAACCCATTATCAATTCTCTGCACTGCTCTTTGGCTTATCTACTGCACCCAGGGTCTTCACAAAATGCCTGGCACCAGTAATTGCATACTGCAGACAGAGGAATTAAAATATACCCATACCTGGATGACTGCCTTATTCAAGCAGAAAGCAAGGACATTATTTTAAAACATCTGGCATTTGTCGAACACCTAAGTTGCCTAGGGTACACAGTAAATGAAAAGAAATCAAAACTAGTGCCCACACAAAACATAATATTCCTGGGTGCCAGCTTGATACAACGGCCCAGATGGCTTATCTCATGCCAGACAAGCAACAACAGCTGACTCAATACTTCAAAATAATGGCAACAAAGACCCAACTCCCTGCAAGAAAAATTCTGCAGGCCTTTGGATTCATGGCATCTTGCATACTACTAATACCATTTGCAAAACTGCATATGATGAAATTACAATGGTATCTGAAAAGCGTATGGACTCAACACAGCTTGAAAACAAGGATACCACTCATCCCTGCCTTCAACAGGAGTTTCTATGGTGGGCACAGGCATGTCACCTCAACAAGGGTCAGCCTTTCACATTACCCACAGCCAGGCAAACTATGACAACAGATGCATCGGACTATGCCTGGGGAGCACATGGCAGGACAGTGCATTCAGGGCAAATGGACTACAGATCAAAGGCGTCTGCATATCAATCAAAAGGAAATGCTAGCAGTACAGAACGCCCTAACAGCTTTCAAGGACCTCTTACATCCAGGACAACTAATAAAAAAGATGGACAATACCACAGTAATGTGGTACATCAACAAGCAAGGGGGCACACATTCCTACCCTCTATGCAGCAAGCAATGACCTTGTGGAACACAGCACTGTCTTACCAAGTTCAACTACAAGCACAATTCCTGCCAGGAAAGAAAAACACATGAGCAGACGACCTAAGCAGAAACATCATGGATCCCCACGAGTGGAAACTGGATCCACAAGTATTTGCAATGATAACTCAAAAATGGGGATGCCCAGACATAGATCTGTTTGCCAACTTCAAAAAATTTGTACAAGGACATTCCACCCACAAGCTTGGAAAGTGGACACCCTCTCATTCAGTTGGAAAACATTAACAGTGTATGCCTTTCCTCCACTGCCTCTTCTAGCAAAGGTGCTGCTGAAAGTCAGATTAGAGAGGCCACAAATGATACTCATTGCACCAGACTGGCCACGCCAGCACTGGTATCCACTTCTAAAGAACATGGCCCACGGCCCACCATGGATTTTACCACAAATTCCTCACCTGCTCACCCAGCGAGACAATCAAATTCTACACAGCCAGCTCAAGACTTTAAACCTGGCTGCATGGCAAATTACCTAAACATTCAACCAACACCTCTATCCAAAGCTGTTATGGATGTCATTCTGGAGGTCAGGAGGCCCAGCACCAGGAAAACCTATTCAGACAAATGGAAAAGATTTTGCGCCTTGAACCAGGCTAAAGGCCAAAATCCCCTTGATCCAAACATCTCTCAAATTCTACAATATTTAACTGAGATGTTGCACAAAGGACTTTCCCTTTCATCTATTAAGATCCACGCCTCAGCAATTTCAGCTCATTACAACATGGATCCTCCTTTATTTTCACATCTACTCCTAAGACACTACCTCAGAGGGGCTAAGAACATAAGACCGCCCAGGAGAGCACCAACACCTACTTGGGATCTCAACTTTGTTCTGGAAAAACTTACACTGCCGCCCTTTGAACCAGCTTTCTCAGCTGATTTAAAGTTTCTTTCATGGAAAACTGCCCTGCTGCTAGCAATAACTTCAGCTAGAAGAGTCTCAGAGCTACAGGCACTAATGGCAGTGGAGCCTTTCCTCACTTTTCATCAAGGCAGTCTCTCTCTGCGAACTAACCCTTCCTTTATGCCAAAGATGGTATCCAGTGTGGCCCTAAACCAAACCATTCATTTGCCCACTTTTTTCCAAATCCCCAGAACAAAGGAGAACGACTCCTGCACTCTTTGGACATTCACAGACAATTATGTTACTACTTGGATAAAACTAAGGCTTTCAGAAACTCTGACCAGCTCTTTGTAGCCTATGCTGCAGGATCACAAGGAAAAGCTATCTCAAAACAGACCATTTCAAAATGGATAGGACATTGCATACGTTTCTGCTACACGCATCATGAGAAACCGGTACCTGCTAGCATTAGGCCCCACTCCACCAGGGCTACAGCTACATCAGCAGCCTTTCTCAGGGGGGTGCCAACCAAGGATATTCTGGAAGCTGCAACTTGGAGTTCAGTGCACACCTTCACCAAACACTATCACTTACCTCTATATTCGAAGACTAGAGCTGGCTTTGCCACTGCAGTTTTGCAGGGCCTACTAGCTTCTTCTAACCCTGTTTAACTCCACCACCCATCCTTAGCTTTGGGATTCAACCCAAGTGTGATGACTGCAGCAGGGTAACACGATGAACATAGTACAGTTTTGTACCTACCATAAATGTAGATGTTCGAGTGTTCACCCTGCTGCAGTCCAGGTTACCCTCCCTCCATCCCCTCTGAACTAGCTGGAATTATCCATACCTTTCTATCCTATACAACGTCTGTGGTGTATTTGCTTGTGACTGAAAGTATTGTTTTATTTTTACTTGTATATTTTTATATAGCAATATGTATTGCCTACCTATTGGGGGCACCTGACATCTGGGGCAAGAAAAACTGAAGAAAATGGCGTCAGATGCCACTTATATACCCCTGGCACACGTCAGGGAGGAAGCGACAGCAACCGACGCCGGACCAAGACTTTGGAAATCTGGCCAACTGCGGGACCTCCTGACGGCAGAATAACCCAAGTGTGATGACTGCAGCAGGGTGAACACTCGAACATCTACATTTATGGTAGGTACAAAACTGTACTTTGTTTGACATCCAGTTTTCAGTGGATGCAAAGGCCTGTTGGGTTAGTAGTTGTAGCTCAGAAGGGGTTTTTGCAGTGCAGGTGATTGTAGAGTAATCTGCATATTGGATCACGGTGCTGTGAGTGAGGGAGCTATGGAAGTCATTTATAAATATGTTGAACAACAGGGGGCCCAGGATCGAACCTTGGGGTACACCTGTTGAGATGTTGAGGAAGTGAGACCAGGATTGCTGCCACTTTGTTGATTGGAATCTGTCAGTGAGATAGCTTGAGAACCAGTTTAGGGTTGTAGGGGAGACACCTAGGTTTCCCTTTGGGTCTTTGCTTTCAGGAGTATGTGAGGTTATTTATTCTGTTAAACCAGAAGCCCTCCTTCAGTTGTTGGCATACATGAATGCCTGTTTACATGCTGTAAGACAGGGTAACACAGTAAACAGTAGTAGGTGCACATGACCATATTTTCATTTCACATGCTTTGCCTTTCACTTCGTATTCTGCATGCATGTAAG